>NW_026871229.1:600000-883851 GCF_028564815.1 Eubalaena glacialis | reverse complement strand
ATTCAGGAAAAAACGCATACGCCCTTTTTGGCCAACCAAGCAAGCCGGAAGGGCAAATCAGCGCTACAAAGAAGTCTCGCTTGCCCTCGGTCAAAAGGGCCATGCTGAATAAAGTGTAAAAACCAGAAAAGCAGGACAGGCCATGGAGACATGGAAGCCTTGCTACGCTGATGGGCGGGATGTAAATTGCCAACAGGCACTCTGGAGAAGAGTACGGTGTGTCCTGAAACAAGTAATAAACACAGCGTAGAGAGCATAGGGCACTTCCACTCAAGGGCGTATAAATTGGGAAAACTAAAAATCAACAAGACACAGGCACCCTAAAGTTTACGGCTGCTCTGTTTCCAAGAACCTCCACTTCGGTACACCTTCAATATCCCAGGAAAGAGAAAAATGGATAAAGAAATGGTGGTACTTGGCACAGTGGAATATCACTCAGCCATGAAATCAATGTCATAAGGCTAGTTAGCAGCATGATGAGTGGATTTAGATACGATGATTCTAAGTGAAATAAGTCACACAGAAAAAGACACTTATCCTAAGATATCGCTTATAGAGGGAATGTCAAAATCGCTACACTTGAACTGAATTACAAAACAGAACAGAGTCACACCTTTAGAAGACACACTATGGCTGCTTAACGGGAAAGGTGAGGTGGGGTGATGCATAAAACAAGGGTTTGGAATTAGCTCAGACACCGCTCCATAAGCCAAATATGTAATAGACAAGGCCTACTCCCTGCTCAGTGAACTGGACTCAACACCCCCTAGTCACCGCACAAGAATATATCTGACTAGTATGAATCTGAAAACCTATGTATCGATATCTCTCTGCAAGTGAATCAAGAGGGTGTAAAGCGGCATAAACACAGCAGGGAAAAGCAGCCAAACCCCATTCTAAACATACATTACTTTAAAAAACCCACAAAGCAAAGACAGTGAAAGAGAGAGAAATTCTTACAAAATCCGTTCAGGGTCTCTGATGCAACCTGGATTGACCATATCTAGACCCACAGCTGGATGAGACATAAGGCTGGACACTCTTGGGGCTGAGAGGATTGGTGAGGTTGGGTGAGCAAATGCAGATCCTTTAAAGTAATACCGCGGGGTACCCACCCCATGGGTCTCAAATCTCCAGGTACAAGGGAATCTTCCTACATCAAAACATGCATGGGAAACCCAGAAGATAGTATGCCGTGAGATCGGGAAAGGTTTCTAAAACGCACCTCATTTCTCCTCTCCTTGTGCTCGGGTTCGCCATTCCAGCCGCTTGACTAACCATCTCCCTACTTGGAGAATCAGCACCTTTAACCTACTGTTTCGTCCAGGTTGCAATTTGTCCTGAGGATGAACGGGAAGACGGGGAACCAACGAAAGACTAGCCCTAGGTGTTGGGACAGGCACAGGTCACTCCATTTTCCCATCAGGAAGAAGAATGAACCACAGGCTCAGCCTGCCCCCCAGAACCAAAATAGGGCCTGAAGCAATCCTGCGCTTTTGCGGCCAGCTCCCAAAAAAGCGAGGAGACAAATGGAGCTCAGGGGCACTGCAATTCACAAACGTGCAGAGTTATAAATGAGAACTCTCGTCCACAAATATATTGAGGGAAGGCAACGAAGAGGATTTGAAAGCAAGGCAGATTTGCAGGAAACAGATTTCAGGAGGTAGATTCGACTCGCCTTTAAAGCACATGAAAAGCGGCAAAACGTTGACAATGATGCCCTTGGCCAAAAAGGGCGTATGCGTTTTTTCCTAAATATATTCAGGAAAAAACGCATACGCCCTTTTTGGCCAACCAAGCAAGCCGGAAGGGCAAATCAGCGCTACAAAGAAGTCTCGCTTGCCCTCGGTCAAAAGGGCCATGCTGAACAAAGTGTAAAAACCAGAAAAGCAGGACAGGCCATGGAGACATGGAAGCCTTGCTACGCTGATGGGCGGGATGTAAATTGCCAACAGGCACTCTGGACAAGAGTACGGTGTGTCCTGAAACAAGTAATAAACACAGCGTTGAGAGCATAGGGCACTTCCACTCATGGGCGTATAAATTGGGAAAACTAAAAATCAACAAGACACAGGCACCCTAAAGTTTACGGCTGCTCTGTTTCCAAGAACCTCCACTTCGGTACACCTTCAATATCCCAGGAAAGAGAAAAATGGATAAAGAAATGGTGGTACTTGGCACAGTGGAATATCACTCAGCCATGAAATCAATGTCATAAGGCTAGTTAGCAGCATGATGAGTGGATTTAGATACGATGATTCTAAGTGAAATAAGTCACACAGAAAAAGACACTTATCCTAAGATATCGCTTATAGAGGGAATGTCAAAATCGCTACACTTGAACTGAATTACAAAACAGAACAGAGTCACACCTTTAGAAGACACACTATGGCTGCTTAACGGGAAAGGTGAGGTGGGGTGATGCATAAAACAAGGGTTTGAAATTAGCTCAGACACCGCTCCATAAGCCAAATATGTAATAGACAAGGCCTACTCCCTGCTCAGTGAACTGGACTCAACACCCCCTAGTCACCGCACAAGAATATATCTGACTAGTAAGAATCTGAAAACCTATGTATCGATATCTCTCTGCAAGTGAATCAAGAGGGTGTAAAGCGGCATCAACACAGCAGGGAAAAGCAGCCAAGCCCGATTCTAAACATAAATTACTTTAAAAAACCCACAAAACAAAGACAGTGAAAGAGAGAGAAATTCTTACAAAATCCGTTCAGGGTCTATGATGCAACCTGGATTGACCATATCAAGACCCACAGCTGGATGAGACATAAGGCTGGACATTCTTGGGGCTGAGAGGGTTGGTGAGGTTGGGTGAGCAAATGCAGATACTTTAAAGTAACACTGCGGGGAACACACCCCATGGGTCTCAAATCTCCAGGTACAAGGGAATCTTCCTACATCAAAACATGCATGGGAAACCCAGAAGATGGTATGCCATGAGATCGGGAAAGGTTTCTAAAACGCACCTCATTTCTCCTCTCCTTGTGCTCGGGTTCGCCATTCCAGCCGCTTGACTAACCATCTCCCTACTTGGAGAATCAGCACCTTTAACCTCCTGATTGTACAGGTTGCAATTTGTCCTGAGGATGAACGGGAAGACGCGGAACCAACGAGAGACGAGCCCTAGGTGTTGGGACAGGCATAGGTCACTCCATTTTCCCATCAGGAAGAAGAATGAACCACAGGCTCAGCCTGCCCCCCAGAACCAAAATAGGGCCTGAAGCAATCCTGCGCTTTTGCGGCCAGCTCCCAAAAAAGCGAGGAGACAAATGGAGCTCAGGGGCACTGCAATTCACAAACGTGCAGAGTTATAAATGAGAACTCTCGTCCACAAATATATTGAGGGAAGGCAACGAAGAGGATTTGAAAGCAAGGCAGATTTGCAGGAAACAGATTTCAGGAGGTAGATTCGACTCGCCTTTAAAGCACATGAAAAGCGGCAAAACGTTGACAATGATGCCCTTGGCCAAAAAGGGCGTATGCGTTTTTTCCTGAATATATTCAGGAAAAAACGCATACGCCCTTTTTGGCCAACCAAGCAAGCCGGAAGGGCAAATCAGCGCTACAAAGAAGTCTCGCTTGCCCTCGGTCAAAAGGGCCATGCTGAACAAAGTGTAAAAACCAGAAAAGCAGGACTGGCCATGGAGACATGGAAGCCTTGCTACGCTGATGGGCGGGATGTAAATTGCCAACAGGCACTCTGGAGAAGAGTACGGTGTGTCCTGAAACAAGTAATAAACACAGCGTTGAGAGCATAGGGCACTTCCACTCATGGGCGTATAAATTGGGAAAACTAAAAATCAACAAGACACAGGCACCCTAAAGTTTACGGCTGCTCTGTTTCCAAGAACCTCCACTTCGGTACACCTTCAATATCCCAGGAAAGAGAAAAATGGATAAAGAAATGGTGGTACTTGGCACAGTGGAATATCACTCAGCCATGAAATCAATGTCATAAGGCTAGTTAGCAGCATGATGAGTGGATTTAGATACGATGATTCTAAGTGAAATAAGTCACACAGAAAAAGACACTTATCCTAAGATATCGCTTATAGAGGGAATGTCAAAATCGCTACACTTGAACTGAATTACAAAACAGAACAGAGTCACACCTTTAGAAGACACACTATGGCTGCTTAACGGGAAAGGTGAGGTGGGGTGATGCATAAAACAAGGGTTTGGAATTAGCTCAGACACCGCTCCATAAGCCAAATATGTAATAGACAAGGCCTACTCCCTGCTCAGTGAACTGGACTCAACACCCCCTAGTCACCGCACAAGAATATATTTGACTAGTATGAATCTGAAAACCTATGTATCGATATCTCTCTGCAAGTGAATCAAGAGGGTGTAAAGCGGCATAAACACAGCAGGGAAAAGCAGCCAAACCCCATTCTAAACATACATTACTTTAAAAAACCCACAAAGCAAAGACAGTGAAAGAGAGAGAAATTCTTACAAAATCCGTTCAGGGTCTCTGATGCAACCTGGATTGACCATATCTAGACCCACAGCTGGATGAGACATAAGGCTGGACACTCTTGGGGCTGAGAGGATTGGTGAGGTTGGGTGAGCAAATGCAGATCCTTTAAAGTAATACCGCGGGGTACCCACCCCATGAGTCTCAAATCTCCAGGTACAAGGGAATCTTCCTACATCAAAACATGCATGGGAAACCCAGAAGATGGTATGCCGTGAGATCGGGAAAGGTTTCTAAAACGCACCTCATTTCTCCTCTCCTTGTGCTCGGGTTCGCCATTCCAGCCGCTTGACTAACCATCTCCCTACTTGGAGAATCAGCACCTTTAACCTACTGTTTCGTCCAGGTTGCAATTTGGCCTGAGGATGAACGGGAAGACGGGGAACCAACGAAAGACTAGCCCTAGGTGTTGGGACAGGCACAGGTCACTCCATTTTCCCATCAGGAAGAAGAATGAACCACAGGCTCAGCCTGCCCCCCAGAACCAAAATAGGGCCTGAAGCAATCCTGCGCTTTTGCGGCCAGCTCCCAAAAAAGCGAGGAGACAAATGGAGCTCAGGGGCACTGCAATTCACAAACGTGCAGAGTTATAAATGAGAACTCTCGTCCACAAATATATTGAGGGAAGGCAACGAAGAGGATTTGAAAGCAAGGCAGATTTGCAGGAAACAGATTTCAGGAGGTAGATTCGACTCGCCTTTAAAGCACATGAAAAGCGGCAAAACGTTGACAATGATGCCCTTGGCCAAAAAGGGCGTATGCGTTTTTTCCTAAATATATTCAGGAAAAAACGCATACGCCCTTTTCGGCCAACCAAGCAAGCCGGAAGGGCAAATCAGCGCTACAAAGAAGTCTCGCTTGCCCTCGGTCAAAAGGGCCATGCTGAACAAAGTGTAAAAACCAGAAAAGCAGGACAGGCCATGGAGACATGGAAGCCTTGCTACGCTGATGGGCGGGATGTAAATTGCCAACAGGCACTCTGGACAAGAGTACGGTGTGTCCTGAAACAAGTAATAAACACAGCGTAGAGAGCATAGGGCACTTCCACTCAAGGGCGTATAAATTGGGAAAACTAAAAATCAACAAGACACAGGCACCCTAAAGTTTACGGCTGCTCTGTTTCCAAGAACCTCCACTTCGGTACACCTTCAATATCCCAGGAAAGAGAAAAATGGATAAAGAAATGGTGGTACTTGGCACAATGGAATATCACTCAGCCATGAAATCAATGTCATAAGGCTAGTTAGCAGCATGATGAGTGGATTTAGGTACGATGACTCTAAGTGAAATAAGTCACACAGAAAAAGACACTTATCCTAAGATATCGCTTATAGAGGGAATGTCAAAATCGCTACACTTGAACTGAATTACAAAACAGAACAGAGTCACACCTTTAGAAGACACACTATGGCTGCTTAACGGGAAAGGTGAGGTGGGGTGATGCATAAAACAAGGGTTTGAAATTAGCTCAGACACCGCTCCATAAGCCAAATATGTAATAGACAAGGCCTACTCCCTGCTCAGTGAACTGGACTCAACACCCCCTAGTCACCGCACAAGAATATATCTGACTAGTATGAATCTGAAAACCTATGTATCGATATCTCTCTGCAAGTGAATCAAGAGGGTGTAAAGCGGCATAAACACAGCAGGGAAAAGCAGCCAAACCCCATTCTAAACATACATTACTTTAAAAAACCCACAAAGCAAAGACAGTGAAAGAGAGAGAAATTCTTACAAAATCCGTTCAGGGTCTCTGATGCAACCTGGATTGACCATATCTAGACCCACAGCTGGATGAGACATAAGGCTGGACACTCTTGGGGCTGAGAGGATTGGTGAGGTTGGGTGAGCAAATGCAGATACTTTAAAGTAATACCGCGGGGTACCCACCCCATGGGTCTCAAATCTCCAGGTACAAGGGAATCTTCCTACATCAAAACATGCATGGGAAACCCAGAAGATGGTATGCCGTGAGATCGGGAAAGGTTTCTAAAACGCACCTCATTTCTCCTCTCCTTGTGCTCGGGTTCGCCATTCCAGCCGCTTGACTAACCATCTCCCTACTTGGAGAATCAGCACCTTTAACCTACTGTTTCGTCCAGGTTGCAATTTGTCCTGAGGATGAACGGGAAGACGGGGAACCAACGAAAGACTAGCCCTAGGTGTTGGGACAGGCACAGGTCACTCCATTTTCCCATCAGGAAGAAGAATGAACCACAGGCTCAGCCTGCCCCCCAGAACCAAAATAGGGCCTGAAGCAATCCTGCGCTTTTGCGGCCAGCTCCCAAAAAAGCGAGGAGACAAATGGAGCTCAGGGGCACTGCAATTCACAAACGTGCAGAGTTATAAATGAGAACTCTCGTCCACAAATATATTGAGGGAAGGCAACGAAGAGGATTTGAAAGCAAGGCAGATTTGCAGGAAACAGATTTCAGGAGGTAGATTCGACTCGCCTTTAAAGCACATGAAAAGCGGCAAAACGTTGACAATGATGCCCTTGGCCAAAAAGGGCGTATGCGTTTTTTCCTGAATATATTCAGGAAAAAACGCATACGCCCTTTTTGGCCAACCAAGCAAGCCGGAAGGGCAAATCAGCGCTACAAAGAAGTCTCGCTTGCCCTCGGTCAAAAGGGCCATGCTGAACAAAGTGTAAAAACCAGAAAAGCAGGACAGGCCATGGAGACATGGAAGCCTTGCTACGCTGATGGGCGGGATGTAAATTGCCAACAGGCACTCTGGACAAGAGTACGGTGTGTCCTGAAACAAGTAATAAACACAGCGTTGAGAGCATAGGGCACTTCCACTCATGGGCGTATAAATTGGGAAAACTAAAAATCAACAAGACACAGGCACCCTAAAGTTTACGGCTGCTCTGTTTCCAAGAACCTCCACTTCGGTACACCTTCAATATCCCAGGAAAGAGAAAAATGGATAAAGAAATGGTGGTACTTGGCACAGTGGAATATCACTCAGCCATGAAATCAATGTCATAAGGCTAGTTAGCAGCATGATGAGTGGATTTAGATACGATGATTCTAAGTGAAATAAGTCACACAGAAAAAGACACTTATCCTAAGATATCGCTTATAGAGGGAATGTCAAAATCGCTACACTTGAACTGAATTACAAAAGAGAACAGAGTCACACCTTTAGAAGACACACTATGGCTGCTTAACGGGAAAGGTGAGGTGGGGTGATGCATAAAACAAGGGTTTGAAATTAGCTCAGACACCGCTCCATAAGCCAAATATGTAATAGACAAGGCCTACTCCCTGCTCAGTGAACTGGACTCAACACCCCCTAGTCACCGCACAAGAATATATATGACTAGTAAGAATCTGAAAACCTATGTATCGATATCTCTCTGCAAGTGAATCAAGAGGGTGTAAAGCGGCATCAACACAGCAGGGAAAAGCACCCAAGCCCGATTCTAAACATAAATTACTTTAAAAAACCCACAAAACAAAGACAGTGAAAGAAAGAGAAATTCTTACAAAATCCGTTCAGGGTCTATGATGCAACCTGGATTGACCATATCAAGACCCACAGCTGGATGAGACATAAGGCTGGACATTCTTGGGGCTGAGAGGGTTGGTGAGGTTGGGTGAGCAAATGCAGATACTTTAAAGTAACACTGCGGGGAACACACCCCATGGGTCTCAAATCTCCAGGTACAAGGGAATCTTCCTACATCAAAACATGCATGGGAAACCCAGAAGATGGTATGCCATGAGATTGGGAAAGGTTTCTAAAACGCACCTCATTTCTCCTCTCCTTGTGCTCGGGTTCGCCATTCCAGCCGCTTGACTAACCATCTCCCTACTTGGAGAATCAGCACCTTTAACCTCCTGATTGTACAGGTTGCAATTTGTCCTGAGGATGAACGGGAAGACGCGGAACCAATGAGAGACGAGCCCTAGGTGTTGGGACAGGCATAGATCACTCCATTTTCCCATCAGGAAGAAGAATGAACCACAGGCTCAGCCTGCCCCCCAGAACCAAAATAGGGCCTGAAGCAATCCTGCGCTTTTGCGGCCAGCTCCCAAAAAAGCGAGGAGACAAATGGAGCTCAGGGGCACTGCAATTCACAAACGTGCAGAGTTATAAATGAGAACTCTCGTACACAAATATATTGAGGGAAGGCAACGAAGAGGATTTGAAAGCAAGGCAGATTTGCAGGAAACAGATTTCAGGAGGTAGATTCGACTCGCCTTTAAAGCACATGAAAAGCGGCAAAACGTTGACAATGATGCCCTTGGCCAAAAAGGGCGTATGCGTTTTTTCCTGAATATATTCAGGAAAAAACGCATACGCCCTTTTTGGCCAACCAAGCAAGCCGGAAGGGCAAATCAGCGCTACAAAGAAGTCTCGCTTGCCCTCGGTCAAAAGGGCCATGCTGAACAAACAGTAAAAACCAGAAAAGCAGGACAGGCCATGGAGACATGGGAGCCTTGCTACGCTGATGGGCGGGATGTAAATTGCCAACAGGCACTCTGGAGAAGAGTACGGTGTGTCCTGAAACAAGTAATAAACACAGCGTAGAGAGCATAGGGCACTTCCACTCAAGGGCGTATAAATTGGGAAAACTAAAAATCAACAAGACACAGGCACCCTAAAGTTTACGGCTGCTCTGTTTCCAAGAACCTCCACTTCGGTACACCTTCAATATCCCAGGAAAGAGAAAAATGGATAAAGAAATGGTGGTACTTCGCACAATGGAATATCACTCAGCCATGAAATCAATGTCATAAGGCTAGTTAGCAGCATGATGAGTGGATTTAGGTACGATGACTCTAAGTGAAATAAGTCACACAGAAAAAGACACTTATCCTAAGATATCGCTTATAGAGGGAATGTCAAAATCGCTACACTTGAACTGAATTACAAAACAGAACAGAGTCACACCTTTAGAAGACACACTATGGCTGCTTAACGGGAAAGGTGAGGTGGGGTGATGCATAAAACAAGGGTTTGAAATTAGCTCAGACACCGCTCCATAAGCCAAATATGTAATAGACAAGGCCTACTCCCTGCTCAGTGAACTGGACTCAACACCCCCTAGTCACCGCACAAGAATATATCTGACTAGTATGAATCTGAAAACCTATGTATCGATATCTCTCTGCAAGTGAATCAAGAGGGTGTAAAGCGGCATAAACACAGCAGGGAAAAGCAGCCAAACCCCATTCTAAACATACATTACTTTAAAAAACCCACAAAGCAAAGACAGTGAAAGAGAGAGAAATTCTTACAAAATCCGTTCAGGGTCTCTGATGCAACCTGGATTGACCATATCTAGACCCACAGCTGGATGAGACATAAGGCTGGACACTCTTGGGGCTGAGAGGATTGGTGAGGTTGGGTGAGCAAATGCAGATACTTTAAAGTAATACCGCGGGGTACCCACCCCATGGGTCTCAAATCTCCAGGTACAAGGGAATCTTCCTACATCAAAACATGCATGGGAAACCCAGAAGATGGTATGCCGTGAGATCGGGAAAGGTTTCTAAAACGCACCTCATTTCTCCTCTCCTTGTGCTCGGGTTCGCCATTCCAGCCGCTTGACTAACCATCTCCCTACTTGGAGAATCAGCACCTTTAACCTACTGTTTCGTCCAGGTTGCAATTTGTCCTGAGGATGAACGGGAAGACGGGGAACCAACGAAAGACTAGCCCTAGGTGTTGGGACAGGCACAGGTCACTCCATTTTCCCATCAGGAAGAAGAATGAACCACAGGCTCAGCCTGCCCCCCAGAACCAAAATAGGGCCTGAAGCAATCCTGCGCTTTTGCGGCCAGCTCCCAAAAAAGCGAGGAGACAAATGGAGCTCAGGGGCACTGCAATTCACAAACGTGCAGAGTTATAAATGAGAACTCTCGTCCACAAATATATTGAGGGAAGGCAACGAAGAGGATTTGAAAGCAAGGCAGATTTGCAGGAAACAGATTTCAGGAGGTAGATTCGACTCGCCTTTAAAGCACATGAAAAGCGGCAAAACGTTGACAATGATGCCCTTGGCTAAAAAGGGCGTATGCGTTTTTTCCTGAATATATTCAGGAAAAAACGCATACGCCCTTTTTGGCCAACCAAGCAGGCCGGAAGGGCAAATCAGCGCTACAAAGAAGTCTCGCTTGCCCTCGGTCAAAAGGGCCATGCTGAACAAAGTGTAAAAACCAGAAAAGCAGGACAGGCCATGGAGACATGGAAGCCTTGCTACGCTGATGGGCGGGATGTAAATTGCCAACAGGCACTCTGGACAAGAGTACGGTGTGTCCTGAAACAAGTAATAAACACAGCGTTGAGAGCATAGGGCACTTCCACTCATGGGCGTATAAATTGGGAAAACTAAAAATCAACAAGACACAGGCACCCTAAAGTTTACGGCTGCTCTGTTTCCAAGAACCTCCACTTCGGTACACCTTCAATATCCCAGGAAAGAGAAAAATGGATAAAGAAATGGTGGTACTTGGCACAGTGGAATATCACTCAGCCATGAAATCAATGTCATAAGGCTAGTTAGCAGCATGATGAGTGGATTTAGATACGATGATTCTAAGTGAAATAAGTCACACAGAAAAAGACACTTATCCTAAGATATCGCTTATAGAGGGAATGTCAAAATCGCTACACTTGAACTGAATTACAAAACAGAACAGAGTCACACCTTTAGAAGACACACTATGGCTGCTTAACGGGAAAGGTGAGGTGGGGTGATGCATAAAACAAGGGTTTGAAATTAGCTCAGACACCGCTCCATAAGCCAAATATGTAATAGACAAGGCCTACTCCCTGCTCAGTGAACTGGACTCAACACCCCCTAGTCACCGCACAAGAATATATCTGACTAGTATGAATCTGAAAACCTATGTATCGATATCTCTCTGCAAGTGAATCAAGAGGGTGTAAAGCGGCATAAACACAGCAGGGAAAAGCAGCCAAACCCCATTCTAAACATACATTACTTTAAAAAACCCACAAAGCAAAGACAGTGAAAGAGAGAGAAATTCTTACAAAATCCGTTCAGGGTCTCTGATGCAACCTGGATTGACCATATCTAGACCCACAGCTGGATGAGACATAAGGCTGGACACTCTTGGGGCTGAGAGGATTGGTGAGGTTGGGTGAGCAAATGCAGATACTTTAAAGTAATACCGCGGGGTACCCACCCCATGGGTCTCAAATCTCCAGGTACAAGGGAATCTTCCTACATCAAAACATGCATGGGAAACCCAGAAGATGGTATGCCGTGAGATCGGGAAAGGTTTCTAAAACGCACCTCATTTCTCCTCTCCTTGTGCTCGGGTTCGCCATTCCAGCCGCTTGACTAACCATCTCCCTACTTGGAGAATCAGCACCTTTAACCTACTGTTTCGTCCAGGTTGCAATTTGTCCTGAGGATGAACGGGAAGACGGGGAACCAACGAAAGACTAGCCCTAGGTGTTGGGACAGGCACAGGTCACTCCATTTTCCAATCAGGAAGAAGAATGAACCACAGGCTCAGCCTGCCCCCCAGAACCAAAATAGGGCCTGAAGCAATCCTGCGCTTTTGCGGCCAGCTCCCAAAAAAGCGAGGAGACAAATGGAGCTCAGGGGCACTGCAATTCACAAACGTGCAGAGTTATAAATGAGAACTCTCGTCCACAAATATATTGAGGGAAGGCAACGAAGAGGATTTGAAAGCAAGGCAGATTTGCAGGAAACAGATTTCAGGAGGTAGATTCGACTCGCCTTTAAAGCACATGAAAAGCGGCAAAACGTTGACAATGATGCCCTTGGCCAAAAAGGGCGTATGCGTTTTTTCCTGAATATATTCAGGAAAAAACGCATACGCCCTTTTTGGCCAACCAAGCAGGCCGGAAGGGCAAATCAGCGCTACAAAGAAGTCTCGCTTGCCCTCGGTCAAAAGGGCCATGCTGAACAAAGTGTAAAAACCAGAAAAGCAGGACAGGCCATGGAGACATGGAAGCCTTGCTACGCTGATGGGCGGGATGTAAATTGCCAACAGGCACTCTGGACAAGAGTACGGTGTGTCCTGAAACAAGTAATAAACACAGCGTTGAGAGCATAGGGCACTTCCACTCATGGGCGTATAAATTGGGAAAACTAAAAATCAACAAGACACAGGCACCCTAAAGTTTACGGCTGCTCTGTTTCCAAGAACCTCCACTTCGGTACACCTTCAATATCCCAGGAAAGAGAAAAATGGATAAAGAAATGGTGGTACTTGGCACAGTGGAATATCACTCAGCCATGAAATCAATGTCATAAGGCTAGTTAGCAGCATGATGAGTGGATTTAGATACGATGATTCTAAGTGAAATAAGTCACACAGAAAAAGACACTTATCCTAAGATATCGCTTATAGAGGGAATGTCAAAATCGCTACACTTGAACTGAATTACAAAACAGAACAGAGTCACACCTTTAGAAGACACACTATGGCTGCTTAACGGGAAAGGTGAGGTGGGGTGATGCATAAAACAAGGGTTTGAAATTAGCTCAGACACCGCTCCATAAGCCAAATATGTAATAGACAAGGCCTACTCCCTGCTCAGTGAACTGGACTCAACACCCCCTAGTCACCGCACAAGAATATATCTGACTAGTATGAATCTGAAAACCTATGTATCGATATCTCTCTGCAAGTGAATCAAGAGGGTGTAAAGCGGCATCAACACAGCAGGGAAAAGCAGCCAAGCCCGATTCTAAACATAAATTACTTTAAAAAACCCACAAAACAAAGACAGTGAAAGAGAGAGAAATTCTTACAAAATCCGTTCAGGGTCTATGATGCAACCTGGATTGACCATATCAAGACCCACAGCTGGATGAGACATAAGGCTGGACATTCTTGGGGCTGAGAGGGTTGGTGAGGTTGGGTGAGCAAATGCAGATACTTTAAAGTAACACTGCGGGGAACACACCCCATGGGTCTCAAATCTCCAGGTACAAGGGAATCTTCCTACATCAAAACATGCATGGGAAACCCAGAAGATGGTATGCCATGAGATCGGGAAAGGTTTCTAAAACGCACCTCATTTCTCCTCTCCTTGTGCTCGGGTTCGCCATTCCAGCCGCTTGACTAACCATCTCCCTACTTGGAGAATCAGCACCTTTAACCTCCTGATTGTACAGGTTGCAATTTGTCCTGAGGATGAACGGGAAGACGCGGAACCAACGAGAGACGAGCCCTAGGTGTTGGGACAGGCATAGGTCACTCCATTTTCCCATCAGGAAGAAGAATGAACCACAGGCTCAGCCTGCCCCCCAGAACCAAAATAGGGCCTGAAGCAATCCTGCGCTTTTGTGGCCAGCTCCCAAAAAAGCGAGGAGACAAATGGAGCTCAGGGGCACTGCAATTCACAAACGTGCAGAGTTATAAATGAGAACTCTCGTCCACAAATATATTGAGGGAAGGCAACGAAGAGGATTTGAAAGCAAGGCAGATTTGCAGGAAACAGATTTCAGGAGGTAGATTCGACTCGCCTTTAAAGCACATGAAAAGCGGCAAAACGTTGACAATGATGCCCTTGCCAAAAAGGGCGTATGCGTTTTTTCCTGAATATATTCAGGAAAAAACGCATACGCCCTTTTTGGCCAACCAAGCAAGCCGGAAGGGCAAATCAGCGCTACAAAGAAGTCTCGCTTGCCCTCGGTCAAAAGGGCCATGCTGAACAAACAGTAAAAACCAGAAAAGCAGGACAGGCCATGGAGACATGGGAGCCTTGCTACGCTGATGGGCGGGATGTAAATTGCCAACAGGCACTCTGGAGAAGAGTACGGTGTGTCCTGAAACAAGTAATAAACACAGCGTAGAGAGCATAGGGCACTTCCACTCAAGGGCGTATAAATTGGGAAAACTAAAAATCAACAAGACACAGGCACCCTAAAGTTTACGGCTGCTCTGTTTCCAAGAACCTCCACTTCGGTACACCTTCAATATCCCAGGAAAGAGAAAAATGGATAAAGAAATGGTGGTACTTGGCACAATGGAATATCACTCAGCCATGAAATCAATGTCATAAGGCTAGTTAGCAGCATGATGAGTGGATTTAGGTACGATGACTCTAAGTGAAATAAGTCACACAGAAAAAGACACTTATCCTAAGATATCGCTTATAGAGGGAATGTCAAAATCGCTACACTTGAACTGAATTACAAAACAGAACAGAGTCACACCTTTAGAAGACACACTATGGCTGCTTAACGGGAAAGTTGAGGTGGGGTGATGCATAAAACAAGGGTTTGAAATTAGCTCAGACACCGCTCCATAAGCCAAATATGTAATAGACAAGGCCTACTCCCTGCTCAGTGAACTGGACTCAACACCCCCTAGTCACCGCACAAGAATATATCTGACTAGTATGAATCTGAAAACCTATGTATCGATATCTCTCTGCAAGTGAATCAAGAGGGTGTAAAGCGGCATAAACACAGCAGGGAAAAGCAGCCAAACCCCATTCTAAACATACATTACTTTAAAAAACCCACAAAGCAAAGACAGTGAAAGAGAGAGAAATTCTTACAAAATCCGTTCAGGGTCTCTGATGCAACCTGGATTGACCATATCTAGACCCACAGCTGGATGAGACATAAGGCTGGACACTCTTGGGGCTGAGAGGATTGGTGAGGTTGGGTGAGCAAATGCAGATACTTTAAAGTAATACCGCGGGGTACCCACCCCATGGGTCTCAAATCTCCAGGTACAAGGGAATCTTCCTACATCAAAACATGCATGGGAAACCCAGAAGATGGTATGCCGTGAGATCGGGAAAGGTTTCTAAAACGCACCTCATTTCTCCTCTCCTTGTGCTCGGGTTCGCCATTCCAGCCGCTTGACTAACCATCTCCCTACTTGGAGAATCAGCACCTTTAACCTACTGTTTCGTCCAGGTTGCAATTTGTCCTGAGGATGAACGGGAAGACGGGGAACCAACGAAAGACTAGCCCTAGGTGTTGGGACAGGCACAGGTCACTCCATTTTCCCATCAGGAAGAAGAATGAACCACAGGCTCAGCCTGCCCCCCAGAACCAAAATAGGGCCTGAAGCAATCCTGCGCTTTTGCGGCCAGCTCCCAAAAAAGCGAGGAGACAAATGGAGCTCAGGGGCACTGCAATTCACAAACGTGCAGAGTTATAAATGAGAACTCTCGTCCACAAATATATTGAGGGAAGGCAACGAAGAGGATTTGAAAGCAAGGCAGATTTGCAGGAAACAGATTTCAGGAGGTAGATTCGACTCGCCTTTAAAGCACATGAAAAGCGGCAAAACGTTGACAATGATGCCCTTGCCAAAAAGGGCGTATGCGTTTTTTCCTGAATATATTCAGGAAAAAACGCATACGCCCTTTTTGGCCAACCAAGCAAGCCGGAAGGGCAAATCAGCGCTACAAAGAAGTCTCGCTTGCCCTCGGTCAAAAGGGCCATGCTGAACAAACAGTAAAAACCAGAAAAGCAGGACAGGCCATGGAGACATGGGAGCCTTGCTACGCTGATGGGCGGGATGTAAATTGCCAACAGGCACTCTGGAGAAGAGTACGGTGTGTCCTGAAACAAGTAATAAACACAGCGTAGAGAGCATAGGGCACTTCCACTCAAGGGCGTATAAATTGGGAAAACTAAAAATCAACAAGACACAGGCACCCTAAAGTTTACGGCTGCTCTGTTTCCAAGAACCTCCACTTCGGTACACCTTCAATATCCCAGGAAAGAGAAAAATGGATAAAGAAATGGTGGTACTTGGCACAATGGAATATCACTCAGCCATGAAATCAATGTCATAAGGCTAGTTAGCAGCATGATGAGTGGATTTAGGTACGATGACTCTAAGTGAAATAAGTCACACAGAAAAAGACACTTATCCTAAGATATCGCTTATAGAGGGAATGTCAAAATCGCTACACTTGAACTGAATTACAAAACAGAACAGAGTCACACCTTTAGAAGACACACTATGGCTGCTTAACGGGAAAGTTGAGGTGGGGTGATGCATAAAACAAGGGTTTGAAATTAGCTCAGACACCGCTCCATAAGCCAAATATGTAATAGACAAGGCCTACTCCCTGCTCAGTGAACTGGACTCAACACCCCCTAGTCACCGCACAAGAATATATCTGACTAGTATGAATCTGAAAACCTATGTATCGATATCTCTCTGCAAGTGAATCAAGAGGGTGTAAAGCGGCATAAACACAGCAGGGAAAAGCAGCCAAACCCCATTCTAAACATACATTACTTTAAAAAACCCACAAAGCAAAGACAGTGAAAGAGAGAGAAATTCTTACAAAATCCGTTCAGGGTCTCTGATGCAACCTGGATTGACCATATCTAGACCCACAGCTGGATGAGACATAAGGCTGGACACTCTTGGGGCTGAGAGGATTGGTGAGGTTGGGTGAGCAAATGCAGATACTTTAAAGTAATACCGCGGGGTACCCACCCCATGGGTCTCAAATCTCCAGGTACAAGGGAATCTTCCTACATCAAAACATGCATGGGAAACCCAGAAGATGGTATGCCGAGAGATCGGGAAAGGTTTCTAAAACGCACCTCATTTCTCCTCTCCTTGTGCTCGGGTTCGCCATTCCAGCCGCTTGACTAACCATCTCCCTACTTGGAGAATCAGCACCTTTAACCTACTGTTTCGCCCAGGTTGCAATTTGTCCTGAGGATGAACGGGAAGACGGGGAACCAACGAAAGACTAGCCCTAGGTGTTGGGACAGGCACAGGTCACTCCATTTTCCCATCAGGAAGAAGAATGAACCACAGGCTCAGCCTGCCCCCCAGAACCAAAATAGGGCCTGAAGCAATCCTGCGCTTTTGCGGCCAGCTCCCAAAAAAGCGAGGAGACAAATGGAGCTCAGGGGCACTGCAATTCACAAACGTGCAGAGTTATAAATGAGAACTCTCGTCCACAAATATATTGAGGGAAGGCAACGAAGAGGATTTGAAAGCAAGGCAGATTTGCAGGAAACAGATTTCAGGAGGTAGATTCGACTCGCCTTTAAAGCACATGAAAAGCGGCAAAACGTTGACAATGATGCCCTTGGCCAAAAAGGGCGTATGCGTTTTTTCCTGAATATATTCAGGAAAAAACGCATACGCCCTTTTTGGCCAACCAAGCAAGCCGGAAGGGCAAATCAGCGCTACAAAGAAGTCTCGCTTGCCCTCGGTCAAAAGGGCCATGCTGAACAAAGTGTAAAAACCAGAAAAGCAGGACAGGCCATGGAGACATGGAAGCCTTGCTACGCTGATGGGCGGGATGTAAATTGCCAACAGGCACTCTGGAGAAGAGTACGGTGTGTCCTGAAACAAGTAATAAACACAGCGTTGAGAGCATAGGGCACTTCCACTCATGGGCGTATAAATTGGGAAAACTAAAAATCAACAAGACACAGGCACCCTAAAGTTTACGGCTGCTCTGTTTCCAAGAACCTCCACTTCGGTACACCTTCAATATCCCAGGAAAGAGAAAAATGGATAAAGAAATGGTGGTACTTGGCACAGTGGAATATCACTCAGCCATGAAATCAATGTCATAAGGCTAGTTAGCAGCATGATGAGTGGATTTAGATACGATGATTCTAAGTGAAATAAGTCACACAGAAAAAGACACTTATCCTAAGATATCGCTTATAGAGGGAATGTCAAAATCGCTACACTTGAACTGAATTACAAAACAGAACAGAGTCACACCTTTAGAAGACACACTATGGCTGCTTAACGGGAAAGGTGAGGTGGGGTGATGCATAAAACAAGGGTTTGAAATTAGCTCAGACACCGCTCCATAAGCCAAATATGTAATAGACAAGGCCTACTCCCTGCTCAGTGAACTGGACTCAACACCCCCTAGTCACCGCACAAGAATATATCTGACTAGTAAGAATCTGAAAACCTATGTATCGATATCTCTCTGCAAGTGAATCAAGAGGGTGTAAAGCGGCATCAACACAGCAGGGAAAAGCAGCCAAGCCCGATTCTAAACATAAATTACTTTAAAAAACCCACAAAACAAAGACAGTGAAAGAGAGAGAAATTCTTACAAAATCCGTTCAGGGTCTATGATGCAACCTGGATTGACCATATCAAGACCCACAGCTGGATGAGACATAAGGCTGGACATTCTTGGGGCTGAGAGGGTTGGTGAGGTTGGGTGAGCAAATGCAGATACTTTAAAGTAACACTGCGGGGAACACACCCCATGGGTCTCAAATCTCCAGGTACAAGGGAATCTTCCTACATCAAAACATGCATGGGAAACCCAGAAGATGGTATGCCATGAGATCGGGAAAGGTTTCTAAAACGCACCTCATTTCTCCTCTCCTTGTGCTCGGGTTCGCCATTCCAGCCGCTTGACTAACCATCTCCCTACTTGGAGAATCAGCACCTTTAACCTCCTGATTGTACAGGTTGCAATTTGTCCTGAGGATGAACGGGAAGACGCGGAACCAACGAGAGACGAGCCCTAGGTGTTGGGACAGGCATAGGTCACTCCATTTTCCCATCAGGAAGAAGAATGAACCACAGGTTCAGCCTGCCCCCCAGAACCAAAATAGGGCCTGAAGCAATCCTGCGCTTTTGCGGCCAGCTCCCAAAAAAGCGAGGAGACAAATGGAGCTCAGGGGCACTGCAATTCACAAACGTGCAGAGTTATAAATGAGAACTCTCGTCCACAAATATATTGAGGGAAGGCAACGAAGAGGATTTGAAAGCAAGGCAGATTTGCAGGAAACAGATTTCAGGAGGTAGATTCAACTCGCCTTTAAAGCACATGAAAAGCGGCAAAACGTTGACAATGATGCCCTTGGCCAAAAAGGGCGTATGCGTTTTTTCCTGAATATATTCAGGAAAAAACGCATACGCCCTTTTTTGCCAACCAAGCAAGCCGGAAGGGCAAATCAGCGCTACAAAGAAGTCTCGCTTGCCCTCGGTCAAAAGGGCCATGCTGAACAAACAGTAAAAACCAGAAAAGCAGGACAGGCCATGGAGACATGGGAGCCTTGCTACGCTGATGGGCGGGATATAAATTGCCAACAGGCACTCTGGAGAAGAGTACGGTGTGTCCTGAAACAAGTAATAAACACAGCGTAGATAGCATAGGGCACTTCCACTCATGGGCGTATAAATTGGGAAAACTAAAAATCAACAAGACACAGGCACCCTAAAGTTTACGGCTGCTCTGTTTCCAAGAACCTCCGCTTCGGTACACCTTCAATATCCCAGGAAAGAGAAAAATGGATAAAGAAATGGTGGTACTTGGCACAATGGAATATCACTCAGCCATGAAATCAATGTCATAAGGCTAGTTAGCAGCATGATGAGTGGATTTAGGTACGATGATTCTAAGTGAAATAAGTCACACAGAAAAAGACACTTATCCTAAGATATCGCTTATAGAGGGAATGTCAAAATCGCTACACTTGAACTGAATTACAAAACAGAACAGAGTCACACCTTTAGAAGACACACTATGGCTGCTTAACGGGAAAGGTGAGGTGGGGTGATGCATAAAACAAGGGTTTGAAATTAGCTCAGACACCGCTCCATAAGCCAAATATGTACTAGACAAGGCCTACTCCCTGCTCAGTGAACTGGACTCAACACCCCCTAGTCACCGCACAAGAATATATCTGACTAGTATGAATCTGAAAACCTATGTATCGATATCTCTCTGCAAGTGAATCAAGAGGGTGTAAAGCGGCATAAACACAGCAGGGAAAAGCAGCCAAACCCCATTCTAAACATACATTACTTTAAAAAACCCACAAAGCAAAGACAGTGAAAGAGAGAGAAATTCTTACAAAATCCGTTCAGGGTCTCTGATGCAACCTGGATTGACCATATCTAGACCCACAGCTGGATGAGACATAAGGCTGGACACTCTTGGGGCTGAGAGGATTGGTGAGGTTGGGTGAGCAAATGCAGATACTTTAAAGTAATACCGCGGGGTACCCACCTCATGGGTCTCAAATCTCCAGGTACAAGGGAATCTTCCTACATCAAAACATGCATGGGAAACCCAGAAGATGGTATGCCGTGAGATCGGGAAAGGTTTCTAAAACGCACCTCATTTCTCCTCTCCTTGTGCTCGGGTTCGCCATTCCAGCCGCTTGACTAACCATCTCCCTACTTGGAGAATCAGCACCTTTAACCTACTGTTTCGTCCAGGTTGCAATTTGTCCTGAGGATGAACGGGAAGACGGGGAACCAACGAAAGACTAGCCCTAGGTGTTGGGACAGGCACAGGTCACTCCATTTTCCCATCAGGAAGAAGAATGAACCACAGGCTCAGCCTGCCCCCCAGAACCAAAATAGGGCCTGAAGCAATCCTGCGCTTTTGCGGCCAGCTCCCAAAAAAGCGAGGAGACAAATGGAGCTCAGGGGCACTGCAATTCACAAACGTGCAGAGTTATAAATGAGAACTCTCGTCCACAAATATATTGAGGGAAGGCAACGAAGAGGATTTGAAAGCAAGGCAGATTTGCCGGAAACAGATTTCAGGAGGTAGATTCGACTCGCCTTTAAAGCACATGAAAAGCGGCAAAACGTTGACAATGATGCCCTTGGCCAAAAAGGGCGTATGCGTTTTTTCCTGAATATATTCAGGAAAAAACGCATACGCCCTTTTTGGCCAACCAAGCAAGCCGGAAGGGCAAATCAGCGCTACAAAGAACTCTCGCTTGCCCTCGGTCAAAAGGGACATGCTGAACAAAGTCTAAAAACCAGAAAAGCAGGACAGGCCATGGAGACATGGGAGCCTTGCTACGCTGATGGGCGGGACGTAAATTGCCAACAGGCACTCTGGAGAAGAGTACGGTGTGTCCTGAAACAAGTAATAAACACAGCGTAGAGAGCATAGGGCACTTCCACTCAAGGGCGTATAAATTGGGAAAACTAAAAATCAACAAGACACAGGCACCCTAAAGTTTACGGCTGCTCTGTTTCCAAGAACCTCCACTTCGGTACACCTTCAATATCCCAGGAAAGAGAAAAATGGATAAAGAAATGGTGGTACTTGGCACAATGGAATATCACTCAGCCATGAAATCAATGTCATAAGGCTAGTTAGCAGCATGATGAGTGGATTTAGATACGATGATTCTAAGTGAAATAAGTCACACAGAAAAAGACACTTATCCTAAGATATCGCTTATAGAGGGAATGTCAAAATCGCTACACTTGAACTGAATTACAAATCAGAACAGAGTCACACCTTTAGAAGACACACTATGGCTGCTTAACGGGAAAGGTGAGGTGGGGTGATGCATAAAACAAGGGTTTGAAATTAGCTCAGAGACCGCTCCATAAGCCAAATATGTAATAGACAAGGCCTACTCCCTGCTCAGTGAACTGGACTCAACACACCCTAGTCACCACACAAGAATATATCTGACTAGTAAGAATCTGAAAACCTATGTATCGATATCTCTCTGCAAGTGAATCAAGAGGGTGTAAAGCGGCATCAACACAGCAGGGAAAAGCAGCCAAGCCCGATTCTAAACATAAATTACTTTAAAAAACCCACAAAACAAAGACAGTGAAAGAGAGAGAAATTCTTACAAAATCCGTTCAGGGTCTCTGATGCAACCTGGATTGACCATATCTAGACCCACAGCTGGATGAGACATAAAGCTGGACACTCTTGGGGCTGAGAGGATTGGTGAGGTTGGGTGAGCAAACGCAGATACTTTAAAATAACACTGCGGAGAACACACCCCATGGGTCTCAAATCTCCAGGTACAAGGGAATCTTCCTACATCAAGACATGCATGGGAAACCCAGAAAATGGTATGCCGTGAGATCGGGAAAGGTTTCTAAAACGCACCTCATTTCTCCTCTCCTTGTGCTCGGGTTCGCCATTCCAGCCGCTTGACTAACCATCTCCCTACTTGGAGAATCAGCACCTTTAACCTCCTGATTGTACAGGTTGCAATATGTCCTGAGGATGAACGGGAAGACGCGGAACCAACGAGAGACGAACCCTAGGTGTTGGGACAGGCATAGGTCACTCCATTTTCCCATCAGGAAGAAGAATGAACCACAGGCTCAGCCTGCCCCCCAGAACCAAAATAGGGCCTGAAGCAATCCTGCGCTTTTGCGGCCAGCTCCCAAAAAAGCGAGGAGACAAATGGAGCTCAGGGGCACTGCAATTCACAAACGTGCAGAGTTATAAATGAGAACTCTCGTCCACAAATATATTGAGGGAAGGCAACGAAGAGGATTTGAAAGCAAGGCAGATTTGCAGGAAACAGATTTCAGGAGGTAGATTCGACTCGCCTTTAAAGCACATGAAAAGCGGCAAAACGTTGACAATGATGCCCTTGGCCAAAAAGGGCGTATGCGTTTTTTCCTGAATATATTCAGGAAAAAACGCATACGCCCTTTTTGGCCAACCAAGCAAGCCGGAAGGGCAAATCAGCGCTACAAAGAAGTCTCGCTTGCCCTCGGTCAAAAGGGCCATGCTGAACAAAGTGTAAAAACCAGAAAAGCAGGACAGGCCATGGAGACATGGGAGCCTTGCTACGCTGATGGGCGGGATATAAATTGCCAACAGGCACTCTGGAGAAGAGTACGGTGTGTCCTGAAACAAGTAATAAACACAGCGTAGAGAGCATAGGGCACTTCCACTCAAGGGCGTATAAATTGGGAAAACTAAAAATCAACAAGACACAGGCACCCTAAAGTTTACGGCTGCTCTGTTTCCAAGAACCTCCACTTCGGTACACCTTCAATATCCCAGGAAAGAGAAAAATGGATAAAGAAATGGTGGTACTTGGCACAGTGGAATATCACTCAGCCATGAAATCAATGTCATAAGGCTAGTTAGCAGCATGATGAGTGGATTTAGATACGATGATTCTAAGTGAAATAAGTCACACAGAAAAAGACACTTATCCTAAGATATCGCTTATAGAGGGAATGTCAAAATCGCTACACTTTAACTGAATTACAAAACAGAACAGAGTCACACCTTTAGAAGACACACTATGGCTGCTTAACGGGAAAGGTGAGGTGGGGTGATGCATAAAACAAGGGTTTGAAATTAGCTCAGAGCCCGCTCCATAAGCCAAATATGTAATAGACAAGGCCTACTCCCTGCTCAGTGAACTGGACTCAACACACCCTAGTCACCACACAAGAATATATCTGACTAGTAAGAATCTGAAAACCTATGTATCGATATCTCTCTGCAAGTGAATCAAGAGGGTGTAAAGCGGCATCAACATAGCAGGGAAAAGCGGCCAAGCCCGATTCTAAACATAAATTACTTTAAAAAACCCACAAAAGAAAGACAGTGAAAGAGAGAGAAATTCTTACAAAATCCGTTCAGGGTCTGTGATGCAACCTGGATTGACCATATCTAGATCCACAGCTGGATGAGACATAAGGCTGGACACTCTTGGGGCTGAGAGGATTGGTGAGGTTGGGTGAGCAAACGCAGATACTTTAAAGTAACACTGCGGGGAACACACCCCATGGGTCTCAAATCTCCAGGTACAAGGGCATCTTCCTACATCAAAACATGCATGGGAAAGCCAGAAGATGGTATGCCGTGAGATCGGGAAAGGTTTCTAAAACGCACCTCATTTCTCCTCTCCTTGTGCTCGGGTTCGCCATTCCAGCCGCTTGACTAACCATCTCCCTACTTGGAGAATCAGCACCTTTAACCTCCTGTTTCGTCCAGGTTGCAATTTGTCCTGAGGATGACCGGGAAGACGGGGAACCAACGAGAGACTAGCCCTAGGTGTTGGGACAGGCACAGGTCACTCCATTTTCCCATCAGGAAGAAGAATGAACCACAGGCTCAGCCTGCCCCCCAGAACCAAAATAGGGCCTGAAGCAATCCTGCGCTTTTGCGGCCAGCTCCCAAAAAAGCGAGGAGACAAATGGAGCTCAGGGGCACTGCAATTCACAAACGTGCAGAGTTATAAATGAGAACTCTCGTCCACAAATATATTGAGGGAAGGCAACGAAGAGGATTTGAAAGCAAGGCAGATTTGCAGGAAACAGATTTCAGGAGGTAGATTCGACTCGCCTTTAAAGCACATGAAAAGCGGCAAAACGTTGACAATGATGCCCTTGGCCAAAAAGGGCGTATGCGTTTTTTCCTGAATATATTCAGGAAAAAACGCATACGCCCTTTTTGGCCAACCAAGCAAGCCGGAAGGGCAAATCAGCGCTACAAAGAAGTCTCGCTTGCCCTCGGTCAAAAGGGCCATGCTGAACAAAGTGTAAAAACCAGAAAAGCAGGACAGGCCATGGAGACATGGGAGCCTTGCTACGCTGATGGGCGGGATGTAAATTGCCAACAGGCACTCTGGAGAAGAGTACGGTGTGTCCTGAAACAAGTAATAAACACAGCGTAGAGAGCATAGGGCACTTCCACTCAAGGGCGTATAAATTGGGAAAACTAAAAATCAACAAGACACAGGCACCCTAAAGTTTACGGCTGCTCTGTTTCCAAGAACCTCCGCTTTGGAACACCTTCAATATCCCAGGAAAGAGAAAAATGGATAAAGAAATGGTGGTACTTGGCACAATGGAATATGACTCAGCCATGAAATCAATGTCATAAGGCTAGTTAGCAGCATGATGAGTGGATTTAGATACGATGATTCTAAGTGAAATAAGTCACACAGAAAAAGACACTTATCCTAATATATCGCTTATAGAGGGAATGTCAAAATCGCTACACTTTAACTGAATTACAAAACAGAACAGAGTCACACCTTTAGAAGACACACTATGGCTGCTTAACGGGAAAGGTGAGGTGGGGTGATGCATAAAACAAGGGTTTGAAATTAGCTCAGAGCCCGCTCCATAAGCCAAATATGTAATAGACAAGGCCTACTCCATGCTCAGTGAACTGGACTCAATACACCCTAGTCACCACTCAAGAATATATCTGACTAGTAAGAATCTGAAAACCTATGTATCGATATCTCTCTGCAAGTGAATCAAAAGGGTGTAAAGCGGCATCAACACAGCAGGGAAAAGCAGCCAAGCCCGATTCTAAACATACATTACTTTAAAAAACCCACAAAAGAAAGACAGTGAAAGAGAGAGAAATTCTTACAAAATCCGTTCAGGGTCTATGATGCAACCTGGATTGACCATATCTAGACCCACAGCTGGATGAGACATAAGGCTGGACACTCTTGGGGCTGAGAGGATTGGTGAGGTTGGGTGAGCAAACGCAGATACTTTAAAGTAACACTGCTGGGAACACACCCCATGGGTCTCAAATCTCCCGGTACAAGGCATCTTCCTACATCAAAACATGCATGGGAAACCCAGAAGATGGTATGCCGTGAGATCGGGAAAGGTTTCTAAAACGCACCTCATTTCTCCTCTCCTTGTGCTCGGGTTCGCCATTCCAGCCGCTTGACTAACCATCTCCCTACTTGGAGAATCAGCACCTTTAACCTCCTGTTTCGTCCAGGTTGCAATTTGTCCTGAGGATGAACGGGAAGACGGGGAACCAACGAGAGACTAGCCCTCGGTGTTGGGACAGGCACAGGTCACTCCATTTTCCCATCAGGAAGAAGAATGAACCACAGGCTCAGCCTGCCCCCCAGAACCAAAATAGGGCCTGAAGCAATCCTGCGCTTTTGCGGCCAGCTCCCAAAAAAGCGAGGAGACAAATGGAGCTCAGGGGCACTGCAATTCACAAACGTGCAGAGTTATAAATGAGAACTCTCGTCCACAAATATATTGAGGGAAGGCAATGAAGAGGATTTGAAAGCAAGGCAGATTTGCAGGAAACAGATTTCAGGAGGTAGATTCGACTCGCCTTTAAAGCACATGAAAAGCGGCAAAACGTTGACAATGATGCCCTTGGCCAAAAAGGGCGTATGCGTTTTTTCCTGAATATATTCAGGAAAAAACGCATACGCCCTTTTTGGCCAAGCAAGCAAGCCGGAAGGGCAAATCAGCGCTACAAAGGAGTCTCGCTTGCCCTCGGTCAAAAGGGCCATGCTGAACAAAGTGTAAAAACCAGAAAAGCAGGACAGGCCATGGAGACATGGGAGCCTTGCTACGCTGATGGGCGGGATGTAAATTGCCAACAGGCACTCTGGAGAAGAGTACGGTGTGTCCTGAAACAAGTAATAAACACAGCGTAGAGAGCATAGGGCACTTCCACTCATGGGCGTATAAATTGGGAAAACTAAAAATCAACAAGACACAGGCACCCTAAAGTTTACGGCTGCTCTGTTTCCAAGAATCTCCGCTTCGGTACACCTTCAATATCCCAGGAAAGAGAAAAATGGATAAAGAAATGGTGGTACTTGGCACAATGGAATATCACTCAGCCATGAAATCAATGTCATAAGGCTACGTAGCAGCATGATGAGTGGATTTAGGTACGATGATTCTAAGTGAAATAAGTCACACAGAAAAAGGCACTTATCCTAAGATATCGCTTATAGAGGGAATGCCAAAATCGCTACACTTGAACTGAATTACAAAACAGAACAGAGGCACACCTTTAGAAGACACACTATGGCTACTTAACCGGAAAGGTGAGGTGGGGTGATGCATAAAACAAGGGTTTGAAATTAGCTCAGACACCGCTCCATAAGCCAAATATGTAATAGACAAGGCCTACTCCCTGCTCAGTGAACTGGACTCAACACCCCCTAGTCACCGCACAAGAATATATCTGACTAGTATGAATCTCAAAAACCTATGTATCGATATCTCTCTGCAAGTGAATCAAGAGGGTGTAAAGCGGCATCAACACAGCAGGGAAAAGCAGCCAAGCCCGATTCTAAACATACATTACTTTAAAAAACCCACAAAAGAAAGACAGGGAAAGAGACAGAAATTCTTACAAAATCCGTTCAGGGTCTATGATGCAACCTGGATTGACCATATCTAGACCCACAGCTGGATGAGACATAAGGCTGGACACTCTTCGGGCTGAGCGGATTGGTGAGGTTGGGTGAGAAATGCAGATACTTTAAAGTAACACTGCTGGGAACACACCCCATGGGTCTCAAATCTCCAGGTACAAGGGCATCTTCCTACATCAAAACATGCATGGGAAACCCAGAAGATGGTATGCCATGAGATCGGGAAAGGTTTCTAAAACGCACCTCATTTCTCCTCTCCTTGTGCTCGGGTTCGCCATTCCAGCCACTTGACTAACCATCTCCCTACTTGGAGAATCAGCACCTTTAACCTCCTGATTGTAGAGGTTGCAATTTGTCCTGAGGATGAACGGGAAGACGCGGAACCAACGAGAGACGAGCCCTAGGTGTTGGGACAGGTATAGGTCACTCCATTTTCCCATCAGGAAGAAGAATGAACCACAGGCTCAGCCTGCCCCCCAGAACCAAAATAGGGCCTGAAGCAATCCTGCGCTTTTGCGGCCAGCTCCCAAAAAAGCGAGGAGACAAATGGAGCTCAGGGGCACTGCAATTCACAAACGTGCAGAGTTATAAATGAGAACTCTCGTCCACAAATATATTGAGGGAAGGCAACGAAGAGGATTTGAAAGCAAGGCAGATTTGCAGGAAACAGATTTCAGGAGGTAGATTCGACTCGCCTTTAAAGCACATGAAAAGCGGCAAAACGTTGACAATGATGCCCTTGGCCAAAAAGGGCGTATGCGTTTTTTCCTGAATATATTCAGGAAAAAACGCATACGCCCTTTTAGGCCAAGCAAGCAAGCCGGAAGGGCAAATCAGCGCTACAAAGAAGTCTCGCTTGCCCTCGGTCAAAAGGGCCATGCTGAACAAAGTGTAAAAACCAGAAAAGCAGGACAGGCCATGGAGACATGGGAGCCTTGCTACGCTGATGGGCGGGATGTAAATTGCCAACAGGCACTCTGGAGAAGAGTACGGTGTGTCCTGAAACAAGTAATAAACACAGCGTAGAGAGCATAGGGCACTTCCACTCATGGGCGTATAAATTGGGAAAACTAAAAATCAACAAGACACAGGCACCCTAAAGTTTACGGCTGCTCTGTTTCCAAGAATCTCCGCTTCGGTACACCTTCAATATCCCAGGAAAGAGAAAAATGGATAAAGAAATGTTGGTACTTGGCACAATGGAATATCACTCAGCCATGAAATCAATGTCATAAGGCTACTTAGCAGCATGATGAGTGGATTTAGGTACGATGATTCTAAGTGAAATAAGTCACACAGAAAAAGGCACTTATCCTAAGATATCGCTTATAGAGGGAATGCCAAAATCGCTACACTTGAACTGAATTACAAAACAGAACAGAGGCACACCTTTAGAAGACACACTATGGCTACTTAACCGGAAAGGTGAGGTGAGGTGATGCATAAAACAAGGGTTTGAAATTAGCTCAGACACCGCTCCATAAGCCAAATATGTACTAGACAAGGCCTACTCCCTGCTCAGTGAACTGGACTCAACACCCCCTAGTCACCACAGAAGAATATATCTGAGTAGTAAGAATCTGAAAACCTATGTATCGATATCTCTCTGCAAGTGAATCAAAAGGGTGTAAAGCGGCATCAACACAGCAGGGAAAAGCAGCCAAGCCCGATTCTAAACATACATTACTTTAAAAAACCCACAAAAGAAAGACAGTGAAAGAGACAGAAATTCTTACAAAATCCGTTCAGGGTCTATGATGCAACCTGGATTGACCATATCTAGACCCACAGCTGGATGAGACATAAGGCTGGACACTCTTGGGGCTGAGCGGATTGGTGAGGTTGAGTGAGCAAACCCAGATACTTTAAAGTAACACTGCTGGGAACACACCCCATGGGTCTCAAATCTCCTGGTACAAGGGCATCTTCCTACATCAAAACATGCATGGGAAACCCAGAAGATGGTATGCCATGAGATCGGGAAAGGTTTCTAAAACGCACCTCATTTCTCCTCTCCTTGTGCTCGGGTTCGCCATTCCAGCCACTTGACTAACCATCTCCCTACTTGGAGAATCAGCACCTTTAACCTCCTGATTGTACAGGTTGCAATTTGTCCTGAGGATGAACGGGAAGATGCGGAACCAACGAGAGACGAGCCCTAGGTGTTGGGACAGGCATAGGTCACTCCATTTTCCCATCAGGAAGAAGAATGAACCACAGGCTCAGCCTGCCCCCCAGAACCAAAATAGGGCCTGAAGCAATCCTGCGCTTTTGCGGCCAGCTCCCAAAAAAGCGAGGAGACAAATGGAGCTCAGGGGCACTGCAATTCACAAACGTGCAGAGTTATAAATGAGAACTCTCGTCCACAAATATAATGAGGGAAGTCAACGAAGAGGATTTGAAAGCAAGGCAGATTTGCAGGAAACAGATTTCAGGAGGTAGATTCGACTCGCCTTTAAAGCACATGAAAAGCGGCAAAACGTTGACAATGATGCCCTTGGCCAAAAAGGGCGTATGCGTTTTTTCCTGAATATATTCAGGAAAAAACGCATACGCCCTTTTAGGCCAAGCAAGCAAGCCGGAAGGGCAAATCAGCGCTACAAAGAAGTCTCGCTTGCCCTCGGTCAAAAGGGCCATGCTGAACAAAGTGTAAAAACCAGAAAAGCAGGACAGGCCATGGAGACATGGGAGCCTTGCTACGCTGATGGGCGGGATGTAAATTGCCAACAGGCACTCTGGAGAAGACTACGGTGTGTCCTGAAACAAGTAATAAACACAGCGTAGAGAGCATAGGGCACTTCCACTCATGGGCGTATAAATTGGGAAAACTAAAAATCAACAAGACACAGGCACCCTAAAGTTTACGGCTGCTCTGTTTCCAAGAATCTCCGCTTCGGTACACCTTCAATATCCCAGGAAAGAGAAAAATGGATAAAGAAATGGTGGTACTTGGCACAATGGAATATCACTCAGCCATGAAATCAATGTCATAAGGCTACTTAGCAGCATGATGAGTGGATTTAGGTACGATGATTCTAAGTGAAATAAGTCACACAGAAAAAGGCACTTATCCTAAGATATCGCTTATAGAGGGAATGCCAAAATCGCTACACTTGAACTGAATTACAAAACAGAACAGAGGCACACCTTTAGAAGACACACTATGGCTACTTAACCGGAAAGGTGAGGTGGGGTGATGCATAAAACAAGGGTTTGAAATTAGCTCAGACACCGCTCCATAAGCCAAATATGTACTAGACAAGGCCTACTCCCTGCTCAGTGAACTGGACTCAACACCCCCTAGTCACCGCACAAGAATATATCTGACTAGTACGAATCTCAAAAACCTATGTATCGATATCTCTCTGCAAGTGAATCAAGAGGGTGTAAAGCGGCATAAACACAGCAGGGAAAAGCAGCCAAACCCCATTCTAAACATACATTACTTTAAAAAACCCACAAAGCAAAGACAGTGAAAGAGAGAGAAATTCTTACAAAATCCGTTCAGGGTATCTGATGCAACCTGGATTGACCATATCTAGACCCACAGCTGGATGAGACATAAGGCTGGACACTCTTGGGGCTGAGAGGATTGGTGAGGTTGGGTGAGCAAATGCAGATCCTTTAAAGTAATACCGCGGGGTACCCACCCCATGGGTCTCAAATCTCCAGGTACAAGGGAATCTTCCTACATCAAAACATGCATGGGAAACCCAGAAGATGGTATGCCGTGAGATCGGGAAAGGTTTCTAAAACGCCCCTCATTTCTCCTCTCCTTGTGCTCGGGTTCGCCATTCCAGCCTCTTGACTAACCATCTCCCTACTTGGAGAATCAGCACCTTTAACCTCCAGTTTCGTCCAGGTTGCAATTTGTCCTGAGGATGAACGGGAAGACGGGGAACCAACGAGAGACTAGCCCTAGGTGTTGGGACAGGCACAGGTCACTCCATTTTCCCATCAGGAAGAAGAATGAACCACAGGCTCAGCCTGCCCCCCAGAACCAAAATAGGGCCTGAAGCAATCCTGCGCTTTTGCGGCCAGCTCCCAAAAAAGCGAGGAGACAAATGGAGCTCAGGGGCACTGCAATTCACAAACGTGCAGAGTTATAAATGAGAACTCTCGTCCACAAATATATTGAGGGAAGGCAACGAAGAGGATTTGAAAGCAAGGCAGATTTGCAGGAAACAGATTTCAGGAGGTAGATTCGACTCGCCTTTAAAGCACATGAAAAGTGGCAAAACGTTGACAATGATGCCCTTGGCCAAAAAGGGCGTATGCGTTTTTTCCTGAATATATTCAGGAAAAAACGCATACGCCCTTTTTGGCCAACCAAGCAAGCCGGAAGGGCAAATCAGCGCTACAAAGAAGTCTCGCTTGCCCTCGGTCAAAAGGGCCATGCTGAAAAAAGTGTAAAAACCAGAAAAGCAGGACAGGCCATGGAGACATGGGAGCCTTGCTACGCTGATGGGCGGGATGTAAATTGCCAACAGGCACTCTGGAGAAGAGTACGGTGTGTCCTGAAACAAGTAATAAACACAGCGTAGAGAGCATAGGGCACTTCCACTCAAGGGCGTATAAATTGGGAAAACTAAAAATCAACAAGACACAGGCACCCTAAAGTTTACGGCTGCTCTGTTTCCAAGAACCTCCGCTTCGGTACACCTTCAATATCCCAGGAAACAGAAAAATGGATAAAGAAATGGTGGTACTTGGCACAATGGAATATCACTCAGCCATGAAATCAATGTCATAAGGCTAGTTAGCAGCATGATGAGTGGATTTAGGTACGATGATTCTAAGTGAAATAAGTCACACAGAAAAAGACACTTATCCTAAGATATCGCTTTTAGGGGGAATGTCAAAATCACTACACTTGAACTGAATTACAAAACAGAACATAGTCACACCTTTAGAAGACACACTATGGCTGCTTAACAGGAAAGGTGAGGTGGGGTGATGCATAAAACAAGGGTTTGAAATTAGCTCAGAGACGGCTCCATAAGCCAAATATGTACTAGACAAGGCCTACTCCCTGCTCAGTGAACTGGACTCAACACACCCTAGTCACCACACAAGAATATATCTGAGTAGTAAGAATCTGAAAACCTATGTATCGATATCTCTCTGCAAGTGAATCAAAAGGGTGTAAAGCGGCATCAACACAGCAGGGAAAAGCAGCCAAGCCCGATTCTAAACATACATTACTTTAAAAAACCCACAAAAGAAAGACAGTGAAAGAGACAGAAATTCTTACAAAATCCGTTCAGGGTCTCTGATGCAACCTGGATTGACCATATCTAGACCCACAGCTGAATGAGACATAAGGCTGGACACTCTTGGGGCTGAGCGGATTGGTGAGGTTGGGTGAGAAATGCAGATACTTTAAAGTAACACTGCTGGGAACACACCCCATGGGTCTCAAATCTCCAGGTACAAGGGCATCTTCCTACATCAAAACATGCATGGGAAACCCAGAAGATGGTATGCCATGAGATCGGGAAAGGTTTCTAAAACGCACCTCATTTCTCCTCTCCTTGTGCTCGGGTTCGCCATTCCAGCCACTTGACTAACCATCTCCCTACTTGGAGAATCAGCACCTTTAACCTCCTGATTGTACAGGTTGCAATTTGTCCTGAGGATGAACGGGAAGACGCGGAACCAACGAGAGACGAGCCCTAGGTGTTGGGACAGGCATAGGTCACTCCATTTTCCCATCAGGAAGAAGAATGAACCACAGGCTCAGCCTGCCCCCCAGAACCAAAATAGGGCCTGAAGCAATCCTGCGCTTTTGCGGCCAGCTCCCAAAAAAGCGAGGAGACAAATGGAGCTCAGGGGCACTGCAATTCACAAACGTGCAGAGTTATAAATGAGAACTCTCGTCCACAAATATATTGAGGGAAGGCAACGAAGAGGATTTGAAAGCAAGGCAGATTTGCAGGAAACAGATTTCAGGAGGTAGATTCGACTCGCCTTTAAAGCACATGAAAAGCAGCAAAACGTTGACAATGATGCCCTTGGCCTAAAAGGGCGTATGCGTTTTTTCCTGAATATATTCAGGAAAAAACGCATACGCCCTTTTAGGCCAAGCAAGCAAGCCGGAAGGGCAAATCAGCGCTACAAAGAAGTCTCGCTTGCCCTCGGTCAAAAGGGCCATGCTGAACAAAGTGTAAAAACCAGAAAAGCAGGACAGGCCATGGAGACATGGGAGCCTTGCTACGCTGATGGGCGGGATGTAAATTGCCAACAGGCACTCTGGAGAAGAGTACGGTGTGTCCTGAAACAAGTAATAAACACAGCGTAGAGAGCATAGGGCACTTCCACTCATGGGCGTATAAATTGGGAAAACTAAAAATCAATAACACACAGGCACCCTAAAGTTTACGGATGCTCTGTTTCCAAGAATCTCCGCTTCGGTACACCTTCAATATCCCAGGAAAGAGAAAAATGGATAAAGAAATGGTGGTACTTGGCACAATGGAATATCACTCAGCCATGAAATCAATGTCATAAGGCTACTTAGCAGCATGATGAGTGGATTTAGGTACGATGATTCTAAGTGAAATAAGTCACACAGAAAAAGGCACTTATCCTAAGATATCGCTTATAGAGGGAATGCCAAAATCGCTACACTTGAACTGAATTACAAAACAGAACAGAGGCACACCTTTAGAAGACACACTATGGCTACTTAACCGGAAAGGTGAGGTGGGGTGATGCATAAAACAAGGGTTTGAAATTAGCTCAGACACCGCTCCATAAGCCAAATATGTACTAGAGAAGGCCTACTCCCTGCTCAGTGAACTGGACTCAACACCCCCTAGTCACCGCACAAGAATATATCTGACTAGTATGAATCTCAAAAACCTATGTATCGATATCTCTCTGCAAGTGAATCAAGAGGGTGTAAAGCGGCATAAACGCAGCAGGGAAAAGCAGCCAAACCCCATTCTAAACATACATTACTTTAAAAAACCCACAAAGCAAAGACAGTGAAAGAGAGAGAAATTCTTACAAAATCCGTTCAGGGTATCTGATGCAACCTGGATTGACCATATCTAGACCCACAGCTGGATGAGACATAAGGCTGGACACTCTTGGGGCTGAGAGGATTGGTGAGGTTGGGTGAGAAATGCAGATACTTTAAAGTAATACCGCGGGGTACCCACCCCATGGGTCTCAAATCTCCAGGTACAAGGGAATCTTCCTACATCAAAACATGCATGGGAAACCCAGAAGATGGTATGCCGTGAGATCGGGAAAGGTTTCTAAAACGCACCTCATTTCTCCTCTCCTTGTGCTCGGGTTCGCCATTCCAGCCTCTTGACTAACCATCTCCCTACTTGGAGAATCAGCACCTTTAACCTCCTGTTTCGTCCAGGTTGCAATTTGTCCTGAGGATGAACGGGAAGACGGGGAACCAACGAGAGACTAGCCCTAGGTGTTGGGACAGGCACAGGTCACTCCATTTTCCCATCAGGAAGAAGAATGAACCACAGGCTCAGCCTGCCCCCCAGAACCAAAATAGGGCCTGAAGCAATCCTGCTCTTTTGCGGCCAGCTCCCAAAAAAGCGAGGAGACAAATGGAGCTCAGGGGCACTGCAATTCACAAACGTGCAGAGTTATAAATGAGAACTCTCGTCCACAAATATATTGAGGGAAGGCAACGAAGAGGATTTGAAAGCAAGGCAGATTTGCAGGAAACAGATTTCAGGAGGTAGATTCGACTCGCCTTTAAAGCACATGAAAAGCAGCAAAACGTTGATAATGATGCCCTTGGCCAAAAAGGGCGTATGCGTTTTTTCCTGAATATATTCAGGAAAAAACGCATACGCCCTTTTAGGCCAAGCAAGCAAGCCGGAAGGGCAAATCAGCGCTACAAAGAAGTCTCGCTTGCCCTCGGTCAAAAGGGCCATGCTGAACAAAGTGTAAAAACCAGAAAAGCAGGACAGGCCATGGAGACATGGGAGCCTTGCTACGCTGATGGGCGGGATGTAAATTGCCAACAGGCACTCTGGAGAAGAGTACAGTGTGTCCTGAAACAAGTAATAAACACAGCGTAGAGAGCATAGGGCACTTCCACTCATGGGCGTATAAATTGGGAAAACTAAAAATCAACAAGACACAGGCACCCTAAAGTTTAAGGCTGCTCTGTTTCCAAGAATCTCCGCTTCGGTACACCTTCAATATCCCAGGAAAGAGAAAAATGGATAAAGAAATGGTGGTACTTGGCACAATGGAATATCACTCAGCCATGAAATCAATGTCATAAGGCTACTTAGCAGCATGATGAGTGGATTTAGGTACGATGATTCTAAGTGAAATAAGTCACACAGAAAAAGGCACTTATCCTAAGATATCGCTTATAGAGGGAATGCCAAAATCGCTACACTTGAACTGAATTACAAAACAGAACAGAGGCACACCTTTAGAAGACACACTATGGCTACTTAACCGGAAAGGTGAGGTGGGGTGATGCATAAAACAAGGGTTTGAAATTAGCTCAGACACCGCTCCATAAGCCAAATATGTACTAGACAAGGCCTACTCCCTGCTCAGTGAACTGGACTCAACACCCCCTAGTCACCGCACAAGAATATATCTGACTAGTATGAATCTCAAAAACCTATGTATCGATATCTCTCTGCAAGTGAATCAAGAGGGTGTAAAGCGGCATAAACGCAGCAGGGAAAAGCAGCCAAACCCCATTCTAAACATACATTACTTTAAAAAACCCACAAAGCAAAGACAGTGAAAGAGAGAGAAATTCTTACAAAATCCGTTCAGGGTATCTGATGCAACCTGGATTGACCATATCTAGATCCACAGCTGGATGAGACATAAGGCTGGATACTCTTGGGGCTGAGAGGATTGGTGAGGTTGGGTGAGCAAATGCAGATACTTTAAAGTAGTACCGCGGGGTACCCACCCCATGGTTCTCAAATCTCCAGGTACAAGGGAATCTTCCTACATCAAAACATGCATGGGAAACCCAGAAGATGGTATGCCATGAGATCGGGAAAGGTTTCTAAAACGCACCTCATTTCTCCTCTCCTTGTGCTCGGGTTCGCCATTCCAGCCTCTTGACTAACCATCTCCCTACTTGGAGAATCAGCACCTTTAACCTCCTGTTTCGTCCAGGTTGCAATTTGTCCTGAGGATGAACGGGAAGACGGGGAACCAACGAGAGACTAGCCCTAGGTGTTGGGACAGGCACAGGTCACTCCATTTTCCCATCAGGAAGAAGAATGAACCACAGGCTCAGCCTGCCTCCCAGAACCAAAATAGGGCCTGAAGCAATACTGCTCTTTTGCGGCCAGCTCCCAAAAAAGCGAGGAGACAAATGGAGCTCAGGGGCACTGCAATTCACAAACGTGCAGAGTTATAAATGAGAACTCTCGTCCACAAATATATTGAGGGAAGGCAACGAAGAGGATTTGAAAGCAAGGCAGATTTGCAGGAAACAGATTTCAGGAGGTAGATTCGACTCGCCTTTAAAGCACATGAAAAGCAGCAAAACGTTGATAATGATGCCCTTGGCCAAAAAGGGCGTATGCGTTTTTTCCTGAATATATTCAGGAAAAAACGCATACGCCCTTTTAGGCCAAGCAAGCAAGCCGGAAGGGCAAATCAGCGCTACAAAGAAGTCTCGCTTGCCCTCGGTCAAAAGGGCCATGCTGAACAAAGTGTAAAAACCAGAAAAGCAGGACAGGCCATGGAGACATGGGAGCCTTGCTACGCTGATGGGCGGGATGTAAATTGCCAACAGGCACTCTGGAGAAGAGTACGGTGTGTCCTGAAACAAGTAATAAACACAGCGTAGAGAGCATAGGGCACTTCCACTCATGGGCGTATAAATTGGGAAAACTAAAAATCAACAAGACACAGGCACCCTAAAGTTTACGGCTGCTCTGTTTCCAAGAATCTCCGCTTCGGTACACCTTCAATATCCCAGGAAAGAGAAAAATGGATAAAGAAATGGTGGTACTTGGCACAATGGAATATCACTCAGCCATGAAATCAATGTCATAAGGCTACTTAGCAGCATGATGAGTGGATTTAGGTACGATGATTCTAAGTGAAATAAGTCACACAGAAAAAGGCACTTATCCTAAGATATCGCTTATAGAGGGAATGCCAAAATCGCTACACTTGAACTGAATTACAAAACAGAACAGAGGCACACCTTTAGAAGACACACTATGGCTACTTAACCGGAAAGGTGAGGTGGGGTGATGCATAAAACAAGGGTTTGAAATTAGCTCAGACACCGCTCCATAAGCCAAATATGTACTAGAGAAGGCCTACTCCCTGCTCAGTGAACTGGACTCAACACCCCCTAGTCACCGCACAAGAATATATCTGACTAGTATGAATCTCAAAAACCTATGTATCGATATCTCTCTGCAAGTGAATCAAGAGGGTGTAAAGCGGCATAAACGCAACAGGGAAAAGCAGCCAAACCCCATTCTAAACATACATTACTTTAAAAAACCCACAAAGCAAAGACAGTGAAAGAGAGAGAAATTCTTACAAAATCCGTTCAGGGTCTCTGATGCAACCTGGATTGACCATATCTAGACCCACAGCTGGATGAGACATAAGGCTGGATACTCTTGGGGCTGAGAGGATTGGTGAGGTTGGGTGAGCAAATGCAGATACTTTAAAGTAATACCGCGGGGTACCCACCCCATGGTTCTCAAATCTCCAGGTACAAGGGAATCTTCCTACATCAAAACATGCATGGGAAACCCAGAAGATGGTATGCCATGAGATCAGGAAAGGTTTCTAAAACGCATCTCATTTCTCCTCTCCTTGTGCTCGGGTTCGCCATTCCAGCCGCTTGACTAACCATCTCTCTACTTGGAGAATCAGCACCTTTAACCTCCTGTTTCGTCCAGGTTGCAATTTGTCCTGAGGATGACCGGGAAGACGGGGAACCAACGAGAGACTAGCCCTAGGTGTTGGGACAGGCACAGGTCACTCCATTTTCACATCAGGAAGAAGAATGAACCACAGGCTCAGCCTGCCCCCCAGAACCAAAATAGGGCCTGAAGCAATCCTGCACTTTTGCGGCCAGCTCCCAAAAAAGCGAGGAGACAAATGGAGCTCAGGGGCACTGCAATTCACAAACGTGCAGAGTTATAAATGAGAACTCTCGTCCACAAATATATTGAGGGAAGGCAACGAAGAGGATTTGAAAGCAAGGCAGATTTGCAGGAAACAGATTTCAGGAGGTAGATTCGACTCGCCTTTAAAGCACATGAAAAGCAGCAAAACGTTGATAATGATGCCCTTGGCCAAAAAGGGCGTATGCGTTTTTTCCTGAATATATTCAGGAAAAAACGCATACGCCCTTTTAGGCCAAGCAAGCAAGCCAGAAGGGCAAATCAGCGCTACAAAGAAGTCTCGCTTGCCCTCGGTCAAAAGGGCCATGCTGAACAAAGTGTAAAAACCAGAAAAGCAGGACAGGCCATGGAGACATGGGAGCCTTGCTACGCTGATGGGCGGGATGTAAATTGCCAACAGGCACTCTGGAGAAGAGTACGGTGTGTCCTGAAACAAGTAATAAACACAGCGTAGAGAGCATAGGGCACTTCCACTCATGGGCGTATAAATTGGGAAAACTAAAAATCAACAAGACACAGGCACCCTAAAGTTTACGGCTGCTCTGTTTCCAAGAATCTCCGCTTCGGTACACCTTCAATATCCCAGGAAAGAGAAAAATGGATAAAGAAATGGTGGTACTTGGCACAATGGAATATCACTCAGCCATGAAATCAATGTCATAAGGCTACTTAGCAGCATGATGAGTGGATTTAGGTACGATGATTCTAAGTGAAATAAGTCACACAGAAAAAGGCACTTATCCTAAGATATCGCTTATAGAGGGAATGCCAAAATCGCTACACTTGAACTGAATTACAAAACAGAACAGAGGCACACCTTTAGAAGACACACTATGGCTACTTAACCGGAAAGGTGAGGTGGGGTGATGCATAAAACAAGGGTTTGAAATTAGCTCAGACACCGCTCCATAAGCCAAATATGTACTAGAGAAGGCCTACTCCCTGCTCAGTGAACTGGACTCAACACCCCCTAGTCACCGCACAAGAATATATCTGACTAGTATGAATCTCAAAAACCTATGTATCGATATCTCTCTGCAAGTGAATCAAGAGGGTGTAAAGCGGCATAAACGCAGCAGGGAAAAGCAGCCAAACCCCATTCTAAACATACATTACTTTAAAAAACCCACAAAGCAAAGACAGTGAAAGAGAGAGAAATTCTTACAAAATCCGTTCAGGGTATCTGATGCAACCTGGATTGACCATATCTAGACCCACAGCTGGATGAGACATAAGGCTGGACACTCTTGGGGCTGAGAGGATTGGTGAGGTTGGGTGAACAAATGCAGATACTTTAAAGTAATACTGCGGGGTACCCACCAAATGGGTCTCAAATCTCCAGGTACAAGGGCATCTTCCTACGTCAAAACATGCATGGGAAACACAGAGGATGGTATGCCGTGAGATCGGGAAAGGTTTCTAAAATGCACCTCATTTCTCCTCTCCTTGTGCTCGGGTTCGCCATTCCAGCCACTTGACTAACAATCTCCCTACTTGGAGAATCAGCACCTTTAACCTACTGTTTCGTCCAGGTTGCAATTTGTCCTGAGGATGAACGGGAAGACGGGGAACCAACGAGAGACTAGCCCTAGGTGTTGGGACAGGCACAGGTCACTCCATTTTCCCATCAGGAAGAAGAATGAACCACAGGCTCAGCCTGCCCCCCAGAACCAAAATAGGGCCTGAAGCAATCCTGCGCTTTTGCGGCCAGCTCCCAAAAAAGCGAGGAGACAAATGGAGCTCAGGGGCACTGCAATTCACAAACGTGCAGAGTTATAAATGAGAACTCTCGTCCACAAATATATTGAGGGAAGGCAACGAAGAGGATTTGAAAGCAAGGCAGATTTGCAGGAAACAGATTTCAGGAGGTAGATTCGACTCGCCTTTAAAGCACATGAAAAGCGGCAAAACGTTGACAATGATGCCCTTGGCCAAAAAGGGCGTATGCGTTTTTTCCTGAATATATTCAGGAAAAAACGCATACGCCCTTTTTGGCCAACCAAGCAAGCCGGAAGGGCAAATCAGCGCTACAAAGAAGTCTCGCTTGCCCTCGGTCAAAAGGGCCATGCTGAACAAAGTGTAAAAAGCAGAAAAGCTGAACAGGCCATGGAGTCATGGGAGCCTTGCTACGCTGATGGGCGGGATGTAAATTGCCAACAGGCACTCTGGAGAAGAGTACGGTGTGTACTGAAACAAATAATAAACACAGCGTAGAGAGCATAGGGCACTTCCACTCATGGGCGTATAAACTGGGAAAATTAAAAATCAACAAGACACAGGCACCCTAAAGTTTACGGCTGCTCTGTTGCCAAGAACCTCCACTTCGGTACACCTTCAATATCCCAGGAAAGAGAAAAATGGATAAAGAAATGGTGGTACTTGGCACAATGGAATATCACTCAGCCATGAAATCAATGTCATAAGACTAGGTAGCAGCATGATTAGTGGATTTAGGTACGATGATTCTAAGTGAAATAAGTCACACAGAAAAAGGCACTTATCCTAAGATATCGCTTATAGAGGGAATGTCAAAATCGCTACACTTGAACTGAATTACAAAACAGAACAGAGGCACACCTTTAGAAGACACACTATGGCTGCTTAACCGGAAAGGTGAGGTGGGGTGATGCATAAAACAAGGGTTTGAAATTAGCTCAGACACCGCTCCATAAGCCAAATATGTAATAGACAAGGCCTACTCCCTGCTCAGTGAACTGGACTCAACACCCCCTAGTCACGGGACAAGAATATATCTGACTAGTATGAATCTGAAAACCTATGTATTGATATCTCTCTGCAAGTGAATCAAGAGGGTGTAAAGCGGCATAAACACAGCAGGGAAAAGCAGCCAAACCCCATTCTAAACATACATTTCTTTAAAAAACCCACAAAGCAAAGACAGTGAAAGAGAGAGAAATTCTTACAAAATCCGTTCAGGGTCTCTGATGCAACCTGGATTGACCATATCTAGACCCACAGCTGGATGAGACATAAGGCTGGACACTCTTGCGGCTGAGAGGATTAGTGAGGTTGGGTGAGCAAATGCAGATACTTTAAAGTAATACAGCGGGGTACCCACCCCATGGGTCTCAAATCTCCAGGTACAAGGGCATCTTCCTACATCAAAACATGCATGGGAAACCCAGAAGATGGTATGCCGTGAGATCGGAAAAAGTTTCTAAAACGCACCTAATTTCTCCTCTCCTTGTGCTCGGGTCCGCCATTCCAGCCGCTTGATGCACCATCTCCCTACTTGGAGAATCAGCACCTTTAACCTCCTGTTTCGTCCAGGTTGCAGTTTGTCCTGAGGATGAACGGGAAGACGGGGAACCAACGAGAGACTAGCCCTAGGTGTTGGGACAGGCACAGGTCACTCCATTTTCACATCAGGAAGAAGAATGAACCACAGGCTCAGCCTGCCCCCCAAAACCAAAATAGGGCCTGAAGCAATCCTGCGCTTTTGCGGCCAGCTCCCAAAAAAGCGAGGAGACAAATGGAGCTCAGGGGCACTGCAATTCACAAACATGCAGATTTATAAATGAGATCTCTCGTCCACAAATATTTTGAGGGAAGGCAACGAAGAGGATTTGAAAGCAAGGCAGATTTGCAGGAAACAGATTTCAGGAGGTAGATTCGACTCGCCTTTAAAGCACATGAAAAGTGACAAAACGTTGACAATGATGCCCTTGGCCAAAAAGGGCGTATGCGTTTTTTCCTGAATATATTCAGGAAAAAACGCATACGCCCTTTTTGGCAAACCAAGCAAGCCGGAAGGGCAAATCAGTGCTACAAAGAAGTCTCGCTTGCCCTCGGTCAAAAGGGCCATGCTGAACAAAGTGTAAAAACCAGAAAAGCAAGACAGGCCATGGAGACATGGGAGCCTTGCTACGCTGATGGGCGGGATGTAAATTGCCAACAGGCAATCTGGAGAAGAGTACGCTGTGTCCTGAAACAAGTAATAAACACAGCGTAGAGAGCATAGGGCACTTCCACTCATGGGCGTATAAATTGGGAAAACTAAAAGTCAACAAGACACAGGCACCCCAAACTTTACGGCTGCTCTGTTGCCAAGAACCTCCGCTTCGGTACACCTTCAATATCCCAGGAAAGAGAAAAATGGATAAAGAAATGGTGGTACTTGGCACAATGGAATATCACTCAGCCATGAAATCAATGACATAAGGCTAGTTAGCAGCATGATGAGTGGATTTAGGTACGATGATTCTAAGTGAAATAAGTCACACAGAAAAAGGCCCTTATCCTAAGATATCGCTTCTAGAGGGAATGTCAAAATCGCTACACTTGAACTGAATTACAAAACAGAACAGAGTCACACCTTTAGAAGACACACTATGGCTGCTTAACGGGAAAGGTGAGGTGGGGTGATGCATAAAACAAGGGTTTGAAATTAGCTCAGACACCGCTCCATAAGCCAAATATGTAATAGACAAGGCCTACTCCCTGCTCAGTGTACTGGACTCAACACCCCCTAGTCACCGCACAAGAATATATCTGACTAGTATGAATCTGAAAACCTATGTATTGATATCTCTCTGCAAGTGAATCAAGAGGGTGTAAAGCGGCATAAACACAGCAGGGAAAAGCGGCCAAACCCCATTCTAAACATACATTACTTTAAAAAAGCCACAAAGCAAAGACAGTGAAAGAGAGAGAAATTCTTACAAAATCCGTTCAGGGTCTCTGATGCAACCTGGATTGACCATATCTAGACCCACAGCTGGATGAGACATAAGGCTGGACACTCTTGGGGCTGAGAGGATTGGTGAGGTTGGGTGAGCAAACGCAGATAATTAAAAGTAACACTGCGGGGAACACACCCCATGGGTCTCAAATCTCCAGGTACAAGGGCATCTTCCTACATCAAAACATGCATGGGAAACCCAGAAGATGGTATGCCGTGAGATCGGGAAAGGTTTCTAAAACGCACCTCATTTCTCCTCTCCTTGTGCTCGGGTTCGCCATTCCAGCCGCTTGACTAACCATCTCCCTACTTGGAGAATCAGCACCTTTAACCTCCTGTTTCGTCCAGGTTGCAATTTGTCCTGAGGATGAACGGGAAGACGGGGAACCAACGAGAGACTAGCCCTAGGTGTTGGGACAGGCACAGGTCACTCCATTTTCCCATCAGGAAGAAGAATGAACCACAGGCTCAGCCTGCCCCCCAGAACCAAAATAGGGCCTGAAGCAATCCTGCGCTTTTGCGGCCAGCTCCCAAAAAAGCGAGGAGACTAATGGAGCTCAGGGGCACTGCAATTCACAAACGTGCAGAGTTATAAATGAGAACTCTCGTCCACAAATATATTGAGGGAAGGCAACGAAGAGGATTTGAAAGCAAGGCAGATTTGCAGGAAACAGATTTCAGGAGGTAGATTCGACTCGCCTTGAATGCACATGAAAAGTGGCAAAACGTTGACAATGATGCCCTTGGTCAAAAAGGGCGTATGCGTTTTTTCCTGAATATATTCAGGAAAAAACGCATACGCCCTTTTTGGCCAACCAAGCAAGCCGGAAGGGCAAATCAGCGCTACAAAGAAGTCTCGCTTGCCCTCGGTCAAAAGGCCATGCTCAACAAAGTGTAAAAAGCAGAAAAGCTGGACAGGCCATGGAGACATGGGAGCCTTGCTACGCTGATGGGCAGGATGTAAATTGCCAACAGGCACTCTGGAGAAGAGTACGGTGTGTCCTGAAACAAATAATAAACACAGCGTAGAGAGCATAGGGCACTTCCACTCATGGGCGTATAAATTGGGAAAACTAAAAATCAACAAGACACAGGCACCCTAAAGTTTACGGCTGCTCTGTTGCCAAGAACCTCCGCTTCGGTACACCTTCAATATCCCAGGAAAGAGAAAAATGGATAAAGAAATGGTGGTACTTGGCACAATGGAATATCACTCAGCCATGAAATCAATGTCATAAGACTAGGTAGCAGCATGATTAGTGGATTTAGGTACGATGATTCTAAGTGAAATAAGTCACACAGAAAAAGGCACTTATCCTAAGATATCGCTTATAGAGGGAATGTCAAAATCGCTACACTTGAACTGAATTACAAAACAGAACAGAGGCACACCTTTAGAAGACACACTATGGCTGCTTAACCGGAAAGGTGAGGTGGGGTGATGCATAAAACAAGGGTTTGAAATTAGCTCAGACACCGCTCCATAAGCCAAATATGTAATAGACAAGGCCTACTCCCTGCTCAGTGAACTGGACTCAACACCCCCTAGTCACCGGACAAGAATATATCTGACTAGTATGAATCTGAAAACCTATGTATTGATATCTCTCTGCAAGTGAATCAAGAGGGTGTAAAGCGGCATAAACACAGCAGGGAAAAGCAGCCAAACCCCATTCTAAACATACATTACTTTAAAAAACCCACAAAGCAAAGACAGTGAAAGAGAGAGAAATTCTTACAAAATCCGTTCAGGGTCTCTGATGCAACCTGGATTGACCATATCTAGACCCACAGCTGGATGAGACATAAGGCTGGACACTCTTGCGGCTGAGAGGATTAGTGAGGTTGGGTGAGCAAATGCAGATACTTTAAAGTAATACTGCGGGGTACCCACCACATGGGTCTCAAATCTCCAGGTACAAGGGCATCTTCCTACATCAAAACATGCATGGGAAACCCAGAAGATGGTATGCCGTGAGATCGCAAAAAGTTTCTAAAACGCACATCATTTCTCCTCTCCTTGTGCTCGGGTCCGCCATTCCAGCCGCTTGATTCACCATCTCCCTACTTGGAGAATCAGCACCTTAAACCTCCTGTTTCGTCCAGGTTGCAGTTTGTCCTGAGGATGAACGGGAAGACGGGGAACCAACGAGAGACTAGCCCTAGGTGTTGGGACAGGCACAGGTCACTCCATTTTCACATCAGGAAGAAGAATGAACCACAGGCTCAGCCTGCCCCCCAAAACCAAAATAGGGCCTGAAGGAATCCTGCGCTTTTGCGGCCAGCTCCCAAAAAAGCGAGGAGACAAATGGAGCTCAGGGGCACTGCAATTCACAAACGTGCAGAGTTATAAATGAGAACTCTCGTCCACAAATATATTGAGGGAAGGCAACGAAGAGGATTTGAAAGCAAGGCAGATTTGCAGGAAACAGATTTCAGGAGGTAGATTCAACTCGCCTTTAAAGCACATGAAAAGTGGCAAAACGTTGACAATGATGCCCTTGGCCAAAAAGGGCGTATGCGTTTTTTCCTGAATATATTCAGGAAAAAACGCATACGCCCTTTTTGGCCAACCAAGCAAGCCGGAAGGGCAAATCAGCGCTACAAAGAAGTCTCGCTTGCCCTCGGTCAAAAGGGCCATGCTGAACAAAGTGTAAAAACCAGAAAAGCAGGACAGGCCATGGAGACAAGGGAGCCTTGCTACGCTGATGGGCGGGATGTAAATTGCCAACAGGCACTCTGGAGAAGAGTACGGTGTGTCCTGAAACAAGTAATAAACACAGCTTAGAGAGCATAGGGCACTCCCACTCATGGGCGTATAAATTGTGAAAACTAAAAATCAACAAGACACAGGCACCCTAAAGTTTACGGCTGCTCTGTTTCCAAGAACCTCCGCTTCGGTACACCTTCAATATACCAGGAAAGAGAAAAGTGGATAAAGAAATGGTGGTACTTGGCACAATGGAATATCACTCAGCCATGAAATCAATGTCATAAGGCTAGTTAGCAGCATGATGAGTGGATTTAGGTACGATGATTCTAAGTGAAATAAGTCACACAGAAAAAGACACTTATCCTAAGATATCGCTTATAGAGGGAATGTCAAAATCGCTACACTTGAACTGAATTACAAAACAGAACAGAGTCACACCTTTAGAAGACACACTATGGCTGCTTAACCGGAAAGGTGAGGTGGGGTGATGCATAAAACAAGGGTTTGAAATTAGCTCAGAGACCGCTCCATAAGCCAAATATGTAATAGACAAGGCCTACTCCCTGCTCAGTGAACTGGACTCAACACACCCTAGTCACCACACAAGAATATATCTGAGTAGTAAGAATCTGAAAACCTATGTATCGATATCTCTCTGCAAGTGAATCAAGAGGGTGTAAAGCGGCATCAACACAGCAGGGAAAAGCAGCCAAGCCCGATTCTAAACATAAATTTCTTTAAAAAACCCACAAAACAAAGACAGTGAAAGAGAGAGAAATTCTTACAAAATCCGTTTAGGGTCTATGATGCAACCTGGATTGACCATATCTAGACCCACAGCTGGATGAGACATAAGGCTGGACACTCTTGAGGCTGAGAGGATTGGTGAGGTTGGGTGAACAAATGCAGATACTTTAAAGTAATACTGCGGGGTACCCACCCAATGGGTCTCAAATCTCCAGGTACAAGGGCATCTTCCTACATCAAAACATGCATGGGAAACCCAGAAGATGGTATGCCGTGAGATCGGGAAAAGTTTCTAAAACGCACCTCATTTCTCCTCTCCTTGTGCTCGGGTTCGCCATTCCAGCCGCTTGACTAACCATCTCCCTACTTGGAGAATCAGCACCTTTAACCTCCTGTTTCGTACAGGTTGCAGGTTGTCATGAAGATGAACGGGAAGACGGGGAACCAACGAGAGACTAGTCCTAGGTGTTGGGACAGGCATAGGTCACTCCATTTTCCCATCAGGAAGAAGAATGAACCACAGGCTCAGCCTGCCCCCCAGAACCAAAATAGGGCCTGAAGCAATCCTGCGCTTTTGAGGCCAGCTCCCAAAAAAGCGAGGAGACAAATGGAGCTCAGGGGCACTGCAATTCACAAACGTGCAGAGTTATAAATGAGAACTCTCGTCCACAAATATATTGAGGGAAGGCAACGAAGAGGATTGGAAAGCAAGGCAGATTTGCAGGAAACAGATTTCAGGAGGTAGATTCAACTCGCCTTTAAAGCACATGAAAAGTGGCAAAACGTTGACAATGATGCCCTTGGCCAAAAAGGGCATATGCGTTTTTTCCTGAATATATTCAGGAAAAAACGCATACGCCCTTTTTGGCCAACCAAGCAAGCCGGAAGGGCAAATCAGCGCTACAAAGAAGTCTCGCTTGCCCTCGGTCAAAAGGGCCATGCTGAACAAAGTGTAAAAACCAGAAAAGCAGGACAGGCCATGGAGACAAGGGAGCCTTGCTACGCTGATGGGCGGGATGTAAATTGCCAACAGGCACTCTGGAGAAGAGTACGGTGTGTCCTGAAACAAGTAATAAACACAGCTTAGAGAGCATAGGGCACTCCCACTCATGGGCGTATAAATTGTGAAAACTAAAAATCAACAAGACACAGGCACCCTAAAGTTTACGGCTGCTCTGTTTCCAAGAACCTCCGCTTCGGTACACCTTCAATATACCAGGAAAGAGAAAAGTGGATAAAGAAATGGTGGTACTTGGCACAATGGAATATCACTCAGCCATGAAATCAATGTCATAAGGCTAGTTAGCAGCATGATGAGTGGATTTAGGTACGATGATTCTAAGTGAAATAAGTCACACAGAAAAAGACACTTATCCTAAGATATCGCTTATAGAGGGAATGTCAAAATCGCTACACTTGAACTGAATTACAAAACAGAACAGAGTCACACCTTTAGAAGACACACTATGGCTGCTTAACCGGAAAGGTGAGGTGGGGTGATGCATAAAACAAGGGTTTGAAATTAGCTCAGAGACCGCTCCATAAGCCAAATATGTAATAGACAAGGCCTACTCCCTGCTCAGTGAACTGGACTCAACACACCCTAGTCACCACACAAGAATATATCTGAGTAGTAAGAATCTGAAAACCTATGTATCGATATCTCTCTGCAAGTGAATCAAGAGGGTGTAAAGCGGCATCAACACAGCAGGGAAAAGCAGCCAAGCCCGATTCTAAACATAAATTTCTTTAAAAAACCCACAAAACAAAGACAGTGAAAGAGAGAGAAATTCTTACAAAATCCGTTTAGGGTCTATGATGCAACCTGGATTGACCATATCTAGACCCACAGCTGGATGAGACATAAGGCTGGACACTCTTGAGGCTGAGAGGATTGGTGAGGTTGGGTGAACAAATGCAGATACTTTAAAGTAATACTGCGGGGTACCCACCCAATGGGTCTCAAATCTCCAGGTACAAGGGCATCTTCCTACATCAAAACATGCATGGGAAACCCAGAAGATGGTATGCCGTGAGATCGGGAAAAGTTTCTAAAACGCACCTCATTTCTCCTCTCCTTGTGCTCGGGTTCGCCATTCCAGCCGCTTGACTAACCATCTCCCTACTTGGAGAATCAGCACCTTTAACCTCCTGTTTCGTACAGGTTGCAATTTGTCCTGAGGATGAACGGGAAGACGCGGAACCAACGAGAGACGAGCCCTAGGTGCTGGGACAGGCGTAGGTCACTCCATTTTCCCATCAGGAAGAAGAATGAACCACAGGCTCAGCCTGCCCCCCAGAACCAAAATAGGGCCTGAAGCAATCCTGCGCTTTTGCGGCCAGCTCCCAAGAAAGCGAGGAGACAAATGGAGCTCAGGGGCACTGCAATTCACAAACGTGCAGAGTTATAAATGAGAACTCTCGTCCACAAATATATTGAGGGAAGGCAACGAAGAGGATTTGAAAGCAAGGCAGATTTGCAGGAAACAGATTTCAGGAGGTAGATTCGACTCGCCTTTAAAGCACATGAAAAGCGGCAAAACGTTGACAATGATGCCCTTGGCCAAAAAGATCGTATGCGTTTTTTCCTGAATATATTCAGGAAAAAACGCATACGCCCTTTTTGGCCAACCAAGCAAGCCGGAAGGGCAAATCAGCGCTACAAAGAAGTCTCGCTTGCCCTCGGTCAAAAGGGCCATGCTGAACAAACAGTAAAAACCAGAAAAGCAGGACAGGCCATGGAGACATGGGAGCCTTGCTACGCTGATGGGCGGGATGTAAATTGCCAACAGGCACTCTGGAGAAGAGTACGGTGTGTCCTGAAACAAGTAATAAACACAGCGTAGAGAGCATAGGGCACTTCCACTCAAGGGCGTATAAATTGGGAAAACTAAAAATCAACAAGACACAGGCACCCTAAAGTTTACGGCTGCTCTGTTTCCAAGAACCTCCACTTCGGTACACCTTCAATATCCCAGGAAAGAGAAAAATGGATAAAGAAATGGTGGTACTTGGCACAATGGAATATCACTCAGCCATGAAATCAATGTCATAAGGCTAGTTAGCAGCATGATGAGTGGATTTAGGTACGATGACTCTAAGTGAAATAAGTCACACAGAAAAAGACACTTATCCTAAGATATCGCTTATAGAGGGAATGTCAAAATCGCTACACTTGAACTGAATTACAAAACAGAACAGAGTCACACCTTTAGAAGACACACTATGGCTGCTTAACGGGAAAGGTGAGGTGGGGTGATGCATAAAACAAGGGTTTGGAATTAGCTCAGACACCGCTCCATAAGCCAAATATGTAATAGACAAGGCCTACTCCCTGCTCAGTGAACTGGACTCAACACCCCCTAGTCACCGCACAAGAATATATCTGACTAGTATGAATCTGAAAACCTATGTATCGATATCTCTCTGCAAGTGAATCAAGAGGGTGTAAAGCGGCATAAACACAGCAGGGAAAAGCAGCCAAGCCCGATTCTAAACATAAATTACTTTAAAAAACCCACAAAACAAAGACAGTGAAAGAGAGAGAAATTCTTACAAAATCCGTTCAGGGTCTATGATGCAACCTGGATTGACCATATCAAGACCCACAGCTGGATGAGACATAAGCCTGGACATTCTTGGGGCTGAGAGGGTTGGTGAGGTTGGGTGAGCAAATGCAGATACTTTAAAGTAACACTGCGGGGAACACACCCCATGGGTCTCAAATCTCCAGGTACAAGGGAATCTTCCTACATCAAAACATGCATGGGAAACCCAGAAGATGGTATGCCATGAGATCGGGAAAGGTTTCTAAAACGCACCTCATTTCTCCTCTCCTTGTGCTCGGGTTCGCCATTCCAGCCGCTTGACTAACCATCTCCCTACTTGGAGAATCAGCACCTTTAACCTCCTGATTGTACAGGTTGCAATTTGTCCTGAGGATGAACGGGAAGACGCGGAACCAACGAGAGACGAGCCCTAGGTGTTGGGACAGGCATAGGTCACTCCATTTTCCCATCAGGAAGAAGAATGAACCACAGGCTCAGCCTGCCCCCCAGAACCAAAATAGAGCCTGAAGCAATCCTGCGCTTTTGCGGCCAGCTCCCAAAAAAGCGAGGAGACAAATGGAGCTCAGGGGCACTGCAATTCACAAACGTGCAGAGTTATAAATGAGAACTCTCGTCCACAAATATATTGAGGGAAGGCAACGAAGAGGATTTGAAAGCAAGGCAGATTTGCAGGAAACAGATTTCAGGAGGTAGATTCGACTCGCCTTTAAAGCACATGAAAAGCGGCAAAACGTTGACAATGATGCCCTTGGCCAAAAAGGGCGTATGCGTTTTTTCCTGAATATATTCAGGAAAAAACGCATACGCCCTTTTTGGCCAACCAAGCAAGCCGGAAGGGCAAATCAGCGCTACAAAGAAGTCTCGCTTGCCCTCGGTCAAAAGGGCCATGCTGAACAAACAGTGAAAACCAGAAAAGCAGGACAGGCCATGGAGACCTGGGAGCCTTGCTACGCTGATGGGCGGGATGTAAATTGCCAACAGGCACTCTGGAGAAGAGTACGGTGTGTCCTGAAACAAGTAATAAACACAGCGTAGAGAGCATAGGGCACTTCCACTCAAGGGCGTATATATTGGGAAAACTAAAAATCAACAAGACACAGGCACCCTAAAGTTTACGGCTGCTCTGTTTCCAAGAACCTCCACTTCGGTACACCTTCAATATCCCAGGAAAGAGAAAAATGGATAAAGAAATGGTGGTACTTGGCACAATGGAATATCACTCAGCCATGAAATCAATGTCATAAGGCTAGTTAGCAGCATGATGAGTGGATTTAGGTACGATGACTCTAAGTGAAATAAGTCACACAGAAAAAGACACTTATCCTAAGATATCGCTTATAGAGGGAATGTCAAAATCGCTACACTTGAACTGAATTACAAAACAGAACAGAGGCACACCTTTAGAAGACACACTATGGCTGCTTAACGGGAAAGGTGAGGTGGGGTGATGCATAAAACAAGGGTTTGAAATTAGCTCAGACACCGCTCCATAAGCCAAATATGTAATAGACAAGGCCTACTCCCTGCTCAGTGTACTGGACTCAACACCCCCTAGTCACCGCACAAGAATATATCTGACTAGTATGAATCTGAAAACCTATGTATTGATATCTCTCTGCAAGTGAATCAAGAGGGTGTAAAGCGGCATAAACACAGCAGGGAAAAGCGGCCAAACCCCATTCTAAACATACATTACTTTAAAAAAGCCACAAAGCAAAGACAGTGAAAGAGAGAGAAATTCTTACAAAATCCGTTCAGGGTCTCTGATGCAACCTGGATTGACCATATCTAGACCCACAGCTGGATGAGACATAAGGCTGGACACTCTTGGGGCTGAGAGGATTGGTGAGGTTGGGTGAGCAAACGCAGATAATTAAAAGTAACACTGCGGGGAACACACCCCATGGGTCTCAAATCTCCAGGTACAAGGGCATCTTCCTACATCAAAACATGCATGGGAAACCCAGAAGATGGTATGCCGTGAGATCGGGAAAGGTTTCTAAAACGCACCTCATTTCTCCTCTCCTTGTGCTCGGGTTCGCCATTCCAGCCGCTTGACTAACCATCTCCCTACTTGGAGAATCAGCACCTTTAACCTCCTGTTTCGTCCAGGTTGCAATTTGTCCTGAGGATGAACGGGAAGACGGGGAACCAACGAGAGACTAGCCCTAGGTGTTGGGACAGGCACAGGTCACTCCATTTTCCCATCAGGAAGAAGAATGAACCACAGGCTCAGCCTGCCCCCCAGAACCAAAATAGGGCCTGAAGCAATCCTGCGCTTTTGCGGCCAGCTCCCAAAAAAGCGAGGAGACTAATGGAGCTCAGGGGCACTGCAATTCACAAACGTGCAGAGTTATAAATGAGAACTCTCGTCCACAAATATATTGAGGGAAGGCAACGAAGAGGATTTGAAAGCAAGGCAGATTTGCAGGAAACAGATTTCAGGAGGTAGATTCGACTCGCCTTGAATGCACATGAAAAGTGGCAAAACGTTGACAATGATGCCCTTGGTCAAAAAGGGCGTATGCGTTTTTTCCTGAATATATTCAGGAAAAAACGCATACGCCCTTTTTGGCCAACCAAGCAAGCCGGAAGGGCAAATCAGCGCTACAAAGAAGTCTCGCTTGCCCTCGGTCAAAAGGCCATGCTCAACAAAGTGTAAAAAGCAGAAAAGCTGGACAGGCCATGGAGACATGGGAGCCTTGCTACGCTGATGGGCAGGATGTAAATTGCCAACAGGCACTCTGGAGAAGAGTACGGTGTGTCCTGAAACAAATAATAAACACAGCGTAGAGAGCATAGGGCACTTCCACTCATGGGCGTATAAATTGGGAAAACTAAAAATCAACAAGACACAGGCACCCTAAAGTTTACGGCTGCTCTGTTGCCAAGAACCTCCGCTTCGGTACACCTTCAATATCCCAGGAAAGAGAAAAATGGATAAAGAAATGGTGGTACTTGGCACAATGGAATATCACTCAGCCATGAAATCAATGTCATAAGACTAGGTAGCAGCATGATTAGTGGATTTAGGTACGATGATTCTAAGTGAAATAAGTCACACAGAAAAAGGCACTTATCCTAAGATATCGCTTATAGAGGGAATGTCAAAATCGCTACACTTGAACTGAATTACAAAACAGAACAGAGGCACACCTTTAGAAGACACACTATGGCTGCTTAACCGGAAAGGTGAGGTGGGGTGATGCATAAAACAAGGGTTTGAAATTAGCTCAGACACCGCTCCATAAGCCAAATATGTAATAGACAAGGCCTACTCCCTGCTCAGTGAACTGGACTCAACACCCCCTAGTCACCGGACAAGAATATATCTGACTAGTATGAATCTGAAAACCTATGTATTGATATCTCTCTGCAAGTGAATCAAGAGGGTGTAAAGCGGCATAAACACAGCAGGGAAAAGCAGCCAAACCCCATTCTAAACATACATTACTTTAAAAAACCCACAAAGCAAAGACAGTGAAAGAGAGAGAAATTCTTACAAAATCCGTTCAGGGTCTCTGATGCAACCTGGATTGACCATATCTAGACCCACAGCTGGATGAGACATAAGGCTGGACACTCTTGCGGCTGAGAGGATTAGTGAGGTTGGGTGAGCAAATGCAGATACTTTAAAGTAATACTGCGGGGTACCCACCACATGGGTCTCAAATCTCCAGGTACAAGGGCATCTTCCTACATCAAAACATGCATGGGAAACCCAGAAGATGGTATGCCGTGAGATCGCAAAAAGTTTCTAAAACGCACCTCATTTCTCCTCTCCTTGTGCTCGGGTCCGCCATTCCAGCCGCTTGATTCACCATCTCCCTACTTGGAGAATCAGCACCTTAAATCTCCTGTTTCGTCCAGGTTGCAGTTTGTCCTGAGGATGAACGGGAAGACGGGGAACCAACGAGAGACTAGCCCTAGGTGTTGGGACAGGCACAGGTCACTCCATTTTCACATCAGGAAGAAGAATGAACCACAGGCTCAGCCTGCCCCCCAAAACCAAAATAGGGCCTGAAGGAATCCTGCGCTTTTGCGGCCAGCTCCCAAAAAAGCGAGGAGACAAATGGAGCTCAGGGGCACTGCAATTCACAAACGTGCAGAGTTATAAATGAGAACTCTCGTCCACAAATATATTGAGGGAAGGCAACGAAGAGGATTTGAAAGCAAGGCAGATTTGCAGGAAACAGATTTCAGGAGGTAGATTCAACTCGCCTTTAAAGCACATGAAAAGTGGCAAAACGTTGACAATGATGCCCTTGGCCAAAAAGGGCGTATGCGTTTTTTCCTGAATATATTCAGGAAAAAACGCATACGCCCTTTTTGGCCAACCAAGCAAGCCGGAAGGGCAAATCAGCGCTACAAAGAAGTCTCGCTTGCCCTCGGTCAAAAGGGCCATGCTGAACAAAGTGTAAAAACCAGAAAAGCAGGACAGGCCATGGAGACAAGGGAGCCTTGCTACGCTGATGGGCGGGATGTAAATTGCCAACAGGCACTCTGGAGAAGAGTACGGTGTGTCCTGAAACAAGTAATAAACACAGCTTAGAGAGCATAGGGCACTCCCACTCATGGGCGTATAAATTGTGAAAACTAAAAATCAACAAGACACAGGCACCCTAAAGTTTACGGCTGCTCTGTTTCCAAGAACCTCCGCTTCGGTACACCTTCAATATACCAGGAAAGAGAAAAGTGGATAAAGAAATGGTGGTACTTGGCACAATGGAATATCACTCAGCCATGAAATCAATGTCATAAGGCTAGTTAGCAGCATGATGAGTGGATTTAGGTACGATGATTCTAAGTGAAATAAGTCACACAGAAAAAGACACTTATCCTAAGATATCGCTTATAGAGGGAATGTCAAAATCGCTACACTTGAACTGAATTACAAAACAGAACAGAGTCACACCTTTAGAAGACACACTATGGCTGCTTAACCGGAAAGGTGAGGTGGGGTGATGCATAAAACAAGGGTTTGAAATTAGCTCAGAGACCGCTCCATAAGCCAAATATGTAATAGACAAGGCCTACTCCCTGCTCAGTGAACTGGACTCAACACACCCTAGTCACCACACAAGAATATATCTGAGTAGTAAGAATCTGAAAACCTATGTATCGATATCTCTCTGCAAGTGAATCAAGAGGGTGTAAAGCGGCATCAACACAGCAGGGAAAAGCAGCCAAGCCCGATTCTAAACATAAATTTCTTTAAAAAACCCACAAAACAAAGACAGTGAAAGAGAGAGAAATTCTTACAAAATCCGTTTAGGGTCTATGATGCAACCTGGATTGACCATATCTAGACCCACAGCTGGATGAGACATAAGGCTGGACACTCTTGAGGCTGAGAGGATTGGTGAGGTTGGGTGAACAAATGCAGATACTTTAAAGTAATACTGCGGGGTACCCACCCAATGGGTCTCAAATCTCCAGGTACAAGGGCATCTTCCTACATCAAAACATGCATGGGAAACCCAGAAGATGGTATGCCGTGAGATCGGGAAAAGTTTCTAAAACGCACCTCATTTCTCCTCTCCTTGTGCTCGGGTTCGCCATTCCAGCCGCTTGACTAACCATCTCCCTACTTGGAGAATCAGCACCTTTAACCTCCTGTTTCGTACAGGTTGCAGGTTGTCCTGAAGATGAACGGGAAGACGGGGAACCAACGAGAGACTAGTCCTAGGTGTTGGGACAGGCATAGGTCACTCCATTTTCCCATCAGGAAGAAGAATGAACCACAGGCTCAGCCTGCCCCCCAGAACCAAAATAGGGCCTGAAGCAATCCTGCGCTTTTGAGGCCAGCTCCCAAAAAAGCGAGGAGACAAATGGAGCTCAGGGGCACTGCAATTCACAAACGTGCAGAGTTATAAATGAGAACTCTCGTCCACAAATATATTGAGGGAAGGCAACGAAGAGGATTTGAAAGCAAGGCAGATTTGCAGGAAACAGATTTCAGGAGGTAGATTCAACTCGCCTTTAAAGCACATGAAAAGTGGCAAAACGTTGACAATGATGCCCTTGGCCAAAAAGGGCATATGCGTTTTTTCCTGAATATATTCAGGAAAAAACGCATACGCCCTTTTTGGCCAACCAAGCAAGCCGGAAGGGCAAATCAGCGCTACAAAGAAGTCTCGCTTGCCCTCGGTCAAAAGGGCCATGCTGAACAAAGTGTAAAAACCAGAAAAGCAGGACAGGCCATGGAGACAAGGGAGCCTTGCTACGCTGATGGGCGGGATGTAAATTGCCAACAGGCACTCTGGAGAAGAGTACGGTGTGTCCTGAAACAAGTAATAAACACAGCTTAGAGAGCATAGGGCACTCCCACTCATGGGCGTATAAATTGTGAAAACTAAAAATCAACAAGACACAGGCACCCTAAAGTTTACGGCTGCTCTGTTTCCAAGAACCTCCGCTTCGGTACACCTTCAATATACCAGGAAAGAGAAAAGTGGATAAAGAAATGGTGGTACTTGGCACAATGGAATATCACTCAGCCATGAAATCAATGTCATAAGGCTAGTTAGCAGCATGATGAGTGGATTTAGGTACGATGATTCTAAGTGAAATAAGTCACACAGAAAAAGACACTTATCCTAAGATATCGCTTATAGAGGGAATGTCAAAATCGCTACACTTGAACTGAATTACAAAACAGAACAGAGTCACACCTTTAGAAGACACACTATGGCTGCTTAACCGGAAAGGTGAGGTGGGGTGATGCATAAAACAAGGGTTTGAAATTAGCTCAGAGACCGCTCCATAAGCCAAATATGTAATAGACAAGGCCTACTCCCTGCTCAGTGAACTGGACTCAACACACCCTAGTCACCACACAAGAATATATCTGAGTAGTAAGAATCTGAAAACCTATGTATCGATATCTCTCTGCAAGTGAATCAAGAGGGTGTAAAGCGGCATCAACACAGCAGGGAAAAGCAGCCAAGCCCGATTCTAAACATAAATTTCTTTAAAAAACCCACAAAACAAAGACAGTGAAAGAGAGAGAAATTCTTACAAAATCCGTTTAGGGTCTATGATGCAACCTGGATTGACCATATCTAGACCCACAGCTGGATGAGACATAAGGCTGGACACTCTTGAGGCTGAGAGGATTGGTGAGGTTGGGTGAACAAATGCAGATACTTTAAAGTAATACTGCGGGGTACCCACCCAATGGGTCTCAAATCTCCAGGTACAAGGGCATCTTCCTACATCAAAACATGCATGGGAAACCCAGAAGATGGTATGCCGTGAGATCGGGAAAAGTTTCTAAAACGCACCTCATTTCTCCTCTCCTTGTGCTCGGGTTCGCCATTCCAGCCGCTTGACTAACCATCTCCCTACTTGGAGAATCAGCACCTTTAACCTCCTGTTTCGTACAGGTTGCAATTTGTCCTGAGGATGAACGGGAAGACGCGGAACCAACGAGAGACGAGCCCTAGGTGCTGGGACAGGCGTAGGTCACTCCATTTTCCCATCAGGAAGAAGAATGAACCACAGGCTCAGCCTGCCCCCCAGAACCAAAATAGGGCCTGAAGCAATCCTGCGCTTTTGCGGCCAGCTCCCAAGAAAGCGAGGAGACAAATGGAGCTCAGGGGCACTGCAATTCACAAACGTGCAGAGTTATAAATGAGAACTCTCGTCCACAAATATATTGAGGGAAGGCAACGAAGAGGATTTGAAAGCAAGGCAGATTTGCAGGAAACAGATTTCAGGAGGTAGATTCGACTCGCCTTTAAAGCACATGAAAAGCGGCAAAACGTTGACAATGATGCCCTTGGCCAAAAAGATCGTATGCGTTTTTTCCTGAATATATTCAGGAAAAAACGCATACGCCCTTTTTGGCCAACCAAGCAAGCCGGAAGGGCAAATCAGCGCTACAAAGAAGTCTCGCTTGCCCTCGGTCAAAAGGGCCATGCTGAACAAACAGTAAAAACCAGAAAAGCAGGACAGGCCATGGAGACATGGGAGCCTTGCTACGCTGATGGGCGGGATGTAAATTGCCAACAGGCACTCTGGAGAAGAGTACGGTGTGTCCTGAAACAAGTAATAAACACAGCGTAGAGAGCATAGGGCACTTCCACTCAAGGGCGTATAAATTGGGAAAACTAAAAATCAACAAGACACAGGCACCCTAAAGTTTACGGCTGCTCTGTTTCCAAGAACCTCCACTTCGGTACACCTTCAATATCCCAGGAAAGAGAAAAATGGATAAAGAAATGGTGGTACTTGGCACAATGGAATATCACTCAGCCATGAAATCAATGTCATAAGGCTAGTTAGCAGCATGATGAGTGGATTTAGGTACGATGACTCTAAGTGAAATAAGTCACACAGAAAAAGACACTTATCCTAAGATATCGCTTATAGAGGGAATGTCAAAATCGCTACACTTGAACTGAATTACAAAACAGAACAGAGTCACACCTTTAGAAGACACACTATGGCTGCTTAACGGGAAAGGTGAGGTGGGGTGATGCATAAAACAAGGGTTTGGAATTAGCTCAGACACCGCTCCATAAGCCAAATATGTAATAGACAAGGCCTACTCCCTGCTCAGTGAACTGGACTCAACACCCCCTAGTCACCGCACAAGAATATATCTGACTAGTATGAATCTGAAAACCTATGTATCGATATCTCTCTGCAAGTGAATCAAGAGGGTGTAAAGCGGCATAAACACAGCAGGGAAAAGCAGCCAAGCCCGATTCTAAACATAAATTACTTTAAAAAACCCACAAAACAAAGACAGTGAAAGAGAGAGAAATTCTTACAAAATCCGTTCAGGGTCTATGATGCAACCTGGATTGACCATATCAAGACCCACAGCTGGATGAGACATAAGCCTGGACATTCTTGGGGCTGAGAGGGTTGGTGAGGTTGGGTGAGCAAATGCAGATACTTTAAAGTAACACTGCGGGGAACACACCCCATGGGTCTCAAATCTCCAGGTACAAGGGAATCTTCCTACATCAAAACATGCATGGGAAACCCAGAAGATGGTATGCCATGAGATCGGGAAAGGTTTCTAAAACGCACCTCATTTCTCCTCTCCTTGTGCTCGGGTTCGCCATTCCAGCCGCTTGACTAACCATCTCCCTACTTGGAGAATCAGCACCTTTAACCTCCTGATTGTACAGGTTGCAATTTGTCCTGAGGATGAACGGGAAGACGCGGAACCAACGAGAGACGAGCCCTAGGTGTTGGGACAGGCATAGGTCACTCCATTTTCCCATCAGGAAGAAGAATGAACCACAGGCTCAGCCTGCCCCCCAGAACCAAAATAGAGCCTGAAGCAATCCTGCGCTTTTGCGGCCAGCTCCCAAAAAAGCGAGGAGACAAATGGAGCTCAGGGGCACTGCAATTCACAAACGTGCAGAGTTATAAATGAGAACTCTCGTCCACAAATATATTGAGGGAAGGCAACGAAGAGGATTTGAAAGCAAGGCAGATTTGCAGGAAACAGATTTCAGGAGGTAGATTCGACTCGCCTTTAAAGCACATGAAAAGCGGCAAAACGTTGACAATGATGCCCTTGGCCAAAAAGGGCGTATGCGTTTTTTCCTGAATATATTCAGGAAAAAACGCATACGCCCTTTTTGGCCAACCAAGCAAGCCGGAAGGGCAAATCAGCGCTACAAAGAAGTCTCGCTTGCCCTCGGTCAAAAGGGCCATGCTGAACAAACAGTGAAAACCAGAAAAGCAGGACAGGCCATGGAGACCTGGGAGCCTTGCTACGCTGATGGGCGGGATGTAAATTGCCAACAGGCACTCTGGAGAAGAGTACGGTGTGTCCTGAAACAAGTAATAAACACAGCGTAGAGAGCATAGGGCACTTCCACTCAAGGGCGTATATATTGGGAAAACTAAAAATCAACAAGACACAGGCACCCTAAAGTTTACGGCTGCTCTGTTTCCAAGAACCTCCACTTCGGTACACCTTCAATATCCCAGGAAAGAGAAAAATGGATAAAGAAATGGTGGTACTTGGCACAATGGAATATCACTCAGCCATGAAATCAATGTCATAAGGCTAGTTAGCAGCATGATGAGTGGATTTAGGTACGATGACTCTAAGTGAAATAAGTCACACAGAAAAAGACACTTATCCTAAGATATCGCTTATAGAGGGAATGTCAAAATCGCTACACTTGAACTGAATTACAAAACAGAACAGAGTCACACCTTTAGAAGACACACTATGGCTGCTTAACGGGAAAGGTGAGGTGGGGTGATGCATAAAACAAGGGTTTGGAATTAGCTCAGACACCGCTCCATAAGCCAAATATGTAATAGACAAGGCCTACTCCCTGCTCAGTGAACTGGACTCAACACCCCCTAGTCACCGCACAAGAATATATCTGACTAGTATGAATCTGAAAACCTATGTATCGATATCTCTCTGCAAGTGAATCAAGAGGGTGTAAAGCGGCATAAACACAGCAGGGAAAAGCAGCCAAACCCCATTCTAAACATACATTACTTTAAAAAACCCACAAAGCAAAGACAGTGAAAGAGAGAGAAATTCTTACAAAATCCGTTCAGGGTCTCTGATGCAACCTGGATTGACCATATCTAGACCCACAGCTGGATGAGACATAAGGCTGGACACTCTTGGGGCTGAGAGGATTGGTGAGGTTGGGTGAGCAAATGCAGATACTTTAAAGTAATACCGCTTGGTACCCACCCCATGGGTCTCAAATCTCCAGGTACAAGGGAATCTTCCTACATCAAAACATGCATGGGAAACCCAGAAGATGGTATGCCGTGAGATCGGGAAAGGTTTCTAAAACGCACCTCATTTCTCCTCTCCTTGTGCTCGGGTTCGCCATTCCGGCTGCTTGACTAACCATCTCCCTACTTGGAGAATCAGCACCTTTAACCTACTGTTTCGTCCAGGTTGCAATTTGTCCTGAGGATGAACGGGAAGACGGGGAACCAACGAAAGACTAGCCCTAGGTGTTGGGACAGGCACAGGTCACTCCATTTTCCCATCAGGAAGAAGAATGAACCACAGGCTCAGCCTGCCCCCCAGAACCAAAATAGGGCCTGAAGCAATCCTGCGCTTTTGCGGCCAGCTCCCAAAAAAGCGAGGAGAGAAATGGAGCTCAGGGGCACTGCAATTCACAAACGTGCAGAGTTATAAATGAGAACTCTCGTCCACAAATATATTGAGGGAAGGCAACGAAGAGGATTTGAAAGCAAGGCAGATTTGCAGGAAACAGATTTCAGGAGGTAGATTCGACTCGCCTTTAAAGCACATGAAAAGCGGCAAAACGTTGACAATGATGCCCTTGGCCAAAAAGGGCGTATGCGTTTTTTCCTGAATATATTCAGGAAAAAACGCATACGCCCTTTTTGGCCAACCAAGCAAGCCGGAAGGGCAAATCAGCGCTACAAAGAAGTCTCGCTTGCCCTCGGTCAAAAGGGCCATGCTGAACAAAGTGTAAAAACCAGAAAAGCAGGAGAGGCCATGGAGACATGGAAGCCTTGCTACGCTGATGGGCGGGATGTAAATTGCCAACAGGCACTCTGGAGAAGAGTACGGTGTGTCCTGAAACAAGTAATAAACACAGCGTTGAGAGCATAGGGCACTTCCACTCATGGGCGTATAAATTGGGAAAACTAAAAATCAACAAGACACAGGCACCCTAAAGTTTACGGCTGCTCTGTTTCCAAGAACCTCCACTTCGGTACACCTTCAATATCCCAGGAAAGAGAAAAATGGATAAAGAAATGGTGGTACTTGGCACAGTGGAATATCACTCAGCCATGAAATCAATGTCATAAGGCTAGTTAGCAGCATGATGAGTGGATTTAGATACGATGATTCTAAGTGAAATAAGTCACACAGAAAAAGACACTTATCCTAAGATATCGCTTATAGAGGGAATGTCAAAATCGCTACACTTGAACTGAATTACAAAACAGAACAGAGTCACACCTTTAGAAGACACACTATGGCTGCTTAACGGGAAAGGTGAGGTGGGGTGATGCATAAAACAAGGGTTTGGAATTAGCTCAGACACCGCTCCATAAGCCAAATATGTAATAGACAAGGCCTACTCCCTGCTCAGTGAACTGGACTCAACACACCCTAGTCAACACACAAGAATATATCTGACTAGTAAGAATCTGAAAACCTATGTATCGATATCTCTCTGCAAGTGAATCAAGAGGGTGTAAAGCGGCATCAACACAGCAGGGAAAAGCAGCCAAGCCCGATTCTAAACATAAATTACTTTAAAAAACCCACAAAACAAAGACAGTGAAAGAGAGAGAAATTCTTACAAAATCCGTTCAGGGTCTATGATGCAACCTGGATTGACCATATCAAGACCCACAGCTGGATGAGACATAAGGCTGGACATTCTTGGGGCTGAGAGGGTTGGTGAGGTTGGGTGAGCAAATGCAGATACTTTAAAGTAACACTGCGGGGAACACACCCCATGGGTCTCAAATCTCCAGGTACAAGGGAATCTTCCTACATCAAAACATGCATGGGAAACCCAGAAGATGGTATGCCATGAGATCGGGAAAGGTTTCTAAAACGCACCTCATTTCTCCTCTCCTTGTGCTCGGGTTCGCCATTCCAGCCGCTTGACTAACCATCTCCCTACTTGGAGAATCAGCACCTTTAACCTCCTGATTGTACAGGTTGCAATTTGTCCTGAGGATGAACGGGAAGACGCGGAACCAACGAGAGACGAGCCCTAGGTGTTGGGACAGGCATAGGTCACTCCATTTTCCCATCAGGAAGAAGAATGAACCACAGGCTCAGCCTGCCCACCAGAACCAAAATAGGGCCTGAAGCAATCCTGCGCTTTTGCGGCCAGCTCCCAAAAAAGCGAGGAGACAAATGGAGCTCAGGGGCACTGCAATTCACAAACGTGCAGAGTTATAAATGAGAACTCTCGTCCACAAATATATTGAGGGAAGGCAACGAAGAGGATTTGAAAGCAAGGCAGATTTGCAGGAAACAGATTTCAGGAGGTAGATTCGACTCGCCTTTAAAGCACATGAAAAGCGGCAAAACGTTGACAATGATGCCCTTGGCCAAAAAGGGCGTATGCGTTTTTTCCTGAATATATTCAGGAAAAAACGCATACGCCCTTTTTGGCCAACCAAGCAAGCCGGAAGGGCAAATCAGCGCTACAAAGAAGTCTCGCTTGCCCTCAGTCAAAAGGGCCATGCTGAACAAAGTGTAAAAACCAGAAAAGCAGGACAGGCCATGGAGACATGGGAGCCTTGCTACGCTGATGGGCGGGATGTAAATTGCCAACAGGCACTCTGGAGAAGAGTACGGTGTGTCCTGAAACAAGTAATAAACACAGCGTAGAGAGCATAGGGCACTTCCACTCAAGGGCGTATAAATTGGGAAAACTAAAAATCAACAAGACACAGGCACCCTAAAGTTTACGGCTGCTCTGTTTCCAAGAACCTCCACTTCGGTACACCTTCAATATCCCAGGAAAGAGAAAAATGGATAAAGAAATGGTGGTACTTCGCACAATGGAATATCACTCAGCCATGAAATCAATGTCATAAGGCTAGTTAGCAGCATGATGAGTGGATTTAGGTACGATGACTCTAAGTGAAATAAGTCACACAGAAAAAGACACTTATCCTAAGATATCGCTTATAGAGGGAATGTCAAAATCGCTACACTTGAACTGAATTACAAAACAGAACAGAGTCACACCTTTAGAAGACACACTATGGCTGCTTAACGGGAAAGGTGAGGTGGGGTGATGCATAAAACAAGGGTTTGAAATTAGCTCAGACACCGCTCCATAAGCCAAATATGTAATAGACAAGGCCTACTCCCTGCTCAGTGAACTGGACTCAACACCCCCTAGTCACCGCAGAAGAATATATCTGACTAGTATGAATCTGAAAACCTATGTATCGATATCTCTCTGCAAGTGAATCAAGAGGGTGTAAAGCGGCATAAACACAGCAGGGAAAAGCAGCCAAGCCCGATTCTAAACATAAATTACTTTAAAAAACCCACAAAACAAAGACAGTGAAAGAGAGAGAAATTCTTACAAAATCCGTTCAGGGTCTATGATGCAACCTGGATTGACCATATCAAGACCCACAGCTGGATGAGACATAAGCCTGGACATTCTTGGGGCTGAGAGGGTTGGTGAGGTTGGGTGAGCAAATGCAGATACTTTAAAGTAACACTGCGGGGAACACACCCCATGGGTCTCAAATCTCCAGGTACAAGGGAATCTTCCTACATCAAAACATGCATGGGAAACCCAGAAGATGGTATGCCATGAGATCGGGAAAGGTTTCTAAAACGCACCTCATTTCTCCTCTCCTTGTGCTCGGGTTCGCCATTCCAGCCGCTTGACTAACCATCTCCCTACTTGGAGAATCAGCACCTTTAACCTCCTGATTGTACAGGTTGCAATTTGTCCTGAGGATGAACGGGAAGACGCGGAACCAACGAGAGACGAGCCCTAGGTGTTGGGACAGGCATAGGTCACTCCATTTTCCCATCAGGAAGAAGAATGAACCACAGGCTCAGCCTGCCCCCCAGAACCAAAATAGAGCCTGAAGCAATCCTGCGCTTTTGCGGCCAGCTCCCAAAAAAGCGAGGAGACAAATGGAGCTCAGGGGCACTGCAATTCACAAACGTGCAGAGTTATAAATGAGAACTCTCGTCCACAAATATATTGAGGGAAGGCAACGAAGAGGATTTGAAAGCAAGGCAGATTTGCAGGAAACAGATTTCAGGAGGTAGATTCGACTCGCCTTTAAAGCACATGAAAAGCGGCAAAACGTTGACAATGATGCCCTTGGCCAAAAAGGGCGTATGCGTTTTTTCCTGAATATATTCAGGAAAAAACGCATACGCCCTTTTTGGCCAACCAAGCAAGCCGGAAGGGCAAATCAGCGCTACAAAGAAGTCTCGCTTGCCCTCGGTCAAAAGGGCCATGCTGAACAAACAGTAAAAACCAGAAAAGCAGGACAGGCCATGGAGACCTGGGAGCCTTGCTACGCTGATGGGCGGGATGTAAATTGCCAACAGGCACTCTGGAGAAGAGTACGGTGTGTCCTGAAACAAGTAATAAACACAGCGTAGAGAGCATAGGGCACTTCCACTCAAGGGCGTATAAATTGGGAAAACTAAAAATCAACAAGACACAGGCACCCTAAAGTTTACGGCTGCTCTGTTTCCAAGAACCTCCACTTCGGTACACCTTCAATATCCCAGGAAAGAGAAAAATGGATAAAGAAATGGTGGTACTTGGCACAATGGAATATCACTCAGCCATGAAATCAATGTCATAAGGCTAGTTAGCAGCATGATGAGTGGATTTAGATACGATGACTCTAAGTGAAATAAGTCACACAGAAAAAGACACTTATCCTAAGATATCGCTTATAGAGGGAATGTCAAAATCGCTACACTTGAACTGAATTACAAAACAGAACAGAGTCACACCTTTAGAAGACACACTATGGCTGCTTAACGGGAAAGGTGAGGTGGGGTGATGCATAAAACAAGGGTTTGGAAGTAGCTCAGAGACCGCTCCATAAGCCAAATATGTAATAGACAAGGCCTACTCCCTGCTCAGTGAACTGGACTCAACACACCCTAGTCAACACACAAGAATATATCTGACTAGTAAGAATCTGAAAACCTATGTATCGATATCTCTCTGCAAGTGAATCAAGAGGGTGTAAAGCGGCATCAACACAGCAGGGAAAAGCAGCCAAGCCCGATTCTAAACATAAATTACTTTAAAAAACCCACAAAACAAAGACAGTGAAAGAGAGAGAAATTCTTACAAAATCCGTTCAGGGTCTATGATGCAACCTGGATTGACCATATCAAGACCCACAGCTGGATGAGACATAAGGCTGGACATTCTTGGGGCTGAGAGGGTTGGTGAGGTTGGGTGAGCAAATGCAGATACTTTAAAGTAACACTGCGGGGAACACACCCCATGGGTCTCAAATCTCCAGGTACAAGGGAATCTTCCTACATCAAAACATGCATGGGAAACCCAGAAGATGGTATGCCATGAGATCGGGAAAGGTTTCTAAAACGCACCTCATTTCTCCTCTCCTTGTGCTCGGGTTCGCCATTCCAGCCGCTTGACTAACCATCTCCCTACTTGGAGAATCAGCACCTTTAACCTCCTGATTGTACAGGTTGTAATTTGTCCTGAGGATGAACGGGAAGACGCGGAACCAACGAGAGACGAGCCCTAGGTGTTGGGAAAGGCATAGGTCACTCCATTTTCCCATCAGGAAGAAGAATGAACCACAGGCTCAGCCTGCCCCCCAGAACCAAAATAGGGCCTGAAGCAATCCTGCGCTTTTGCGGCCAGCTCCCAAAAAAGCGAGGAGACAAATGGAGCTCAGGGGCACTGCAATTCACAAACGTGCAGAGTTATAAATGAGAACTCTCGTCCACAAATATATTGAGGGAAGGCAACGAAGAGGATTTGAAAGCAAGGCAGATTTGCAGGAAACAGATTTCAGGAGGTAGATTCGACTCGCCTTTAAAGCACATGAAAAGCGGCAAAACGTTGACAATGATGCCCTTGGCCAAAAAGGGCGTATGCGTTTTTTCCTGAATATATTCAGGAAAAAACGCATACGCCCTTTTTGGCCAACCAAGCAAGCCGGAAGGGCAAATCAGCGCTACAAAGAAGTCTCGCTTGCCCTCAGTCAAAAGGGCCATGCTGAACAAAGTGTAAAAACCAGAAAAGCAGGACAGGCCATGGAGACATGGGAGCCTTGCTACGCTGATGGGCGGGATGTAAATTGCCAACAGGCACTCTGGAGAAGAGTACGGTGTGTCCTGAAACAAGTAATAAACACAGCGTAGAGAGCATAGGGCACTTCCACTCAAGGGCGTATAAATTGGGAAAACTAAAAATCAACAAGACACAGGCACCCTAAAGTTTACGGCTGCTCTGTTTCCAAGAACCTCCACTTCGGTACACCTTCAATATCCCAGGAAAGAGAAAAATGGATAAAGAAATGGTGGTACTTCGCACAATGGAATATCACTCAGCCATGAAATCAATGTCATAAGGCTAGTTAGCAGCATGATGAGTGGATTTAGGTACGATGACTCTAAGTGAAATAAGTCACACAGAAAAAGACACTTATCCTAAGATATCGCTTATAGAGGGAATGTCAAAATCGCTACACTTGAACTGAATTACAAAACAGAACAGAGTCACACCTTTAGAAGACACACTATGGCTGCTTAACGGGAAAGGTGAGGTGGGGTGATGCATAAAACAAGGGTTTGAAATTAGCTCAGACACCGCTCCATAAGCCAAATATGTAATAGACAAGGCCTACTCCCTGCTCAGTGAACTGGACTCAACACCCCCTAGTCACCGCACAAGAATATATCTGACTAGTATGAATCTGAAAACCTATGTATCGATATCTCTCTGCAAGTGAATCAAGAGGGTGTAAAGCGGCATAAACACAGCAGGGAAAAGCAGCCAAGCCCGATTCTAAACATAAATTACTTTAAAAAACCCACAAAACAAAGACAGTGAAAGAGAGAGAAATTCTTACAAAATCCGTTCAGGGTCTATGATGCAACCTGGATTGACCATATCAAGACCCACAGCTGGATGAGACATAAGCCTGGACATTCTTGGGGCTGAGAGGGTTGGTGAGGTTGGGTGAGCAAATGCAGATACTTTAAAGTAACACTGCGGGGAACACACCCCATGGGTCTCAAATCTCCAGGTACAAGGGAATCTTCCTACATCAAAACATGCATGGGAAACCCAGAAGATGGTATGCCATGAGATCGGGAAAGGTTTCTAAAACGCACCTCATTTCTCCTCTCCTTGTGCTCGGGTTCGCCATTCCAGCCGCTTGACTAACCATCTCCCTACTTGGAGAATCAGCACCTTTAACCTCCTGATTGTACAGGTTGCAATTTGTCCTGAGGATGAACGGGAAGACGCGGAACCAACGAGAGACGAGCCCTAGGTGTTGGGACAGGCATAGGTCACTCCATTTTCCCATCAGGAAGAAGAATGAACCACAGGCTCAGCCTGCCCACCAGAACCAAAATAGGGCCTGAAGCAATCCTGCGCTTTTGCGGCCAGCTCCCAAAAAAGCGAGGAGACAAATGGAGCTCAGGGGCACTGCAATTCACAAACGTGCAGAGTTATAAATGAGAACTCTCGTCCACAAATATATTGAGGGAAGGCAACGAAGAGGATTTGAAAGCAAGGCAGATTTGCAGGAAACAGATTTCAGGAGGTAGATTCGACTCGCCTTTAAAGCACATGAAAAGCGGCAAAACGTTGACAATGATGCCCTTGGCCAAAAAGGGCGTATGCGTTTTTTCCTGAATATATTCAGGAAAAAACGCATACGCCCTTTTTGGCCAACCAAGCAAGCCGGAAGGGCAAATCAGCGCTACAAAGAAGTCTCGCTTGCCCTCAGTCAAAAGGGCCATGCTGAACAAAGTGTAAAAACCAGAAAAGCAGGACAGGCCATGGAGACATGGGAGCCTTGCTACGCTGATGGGCGGGATGTAAATTGCCAACAGGCACTCTGGAGAAGAGTACGGTGTGTCCTGAAACAAGTAATAAACACAGCGTAGAGAGCATAGGGCACTTCCACTCAAGGGCGTATAAATTGGGAAAACTAAAAATCAACAAGACACAGGCACCCTAAAGTTTACGGCTGCTCTGTTTCCAAGAACCTCCACTTCGGTACACCTTCAATATCCCAGGAAAGAGAAAAATGGATAAAGAAATGGTGGTACTTGGCACAATGGAATATCACTCAGCCATGAAATCAATGTCATAAGGCTAGTTAGCAGCATGATGAGTGGATTTAGGTACGATGACTCTAAGTGAAATAAGTCACACAGAAAAAGACACTTATCCTAAGATATCGCTTATAGAGGGAATGTCAAAATCGCTACACTTGAACTGAATTACAAAACAGAACAGAGTCACACCTTTAGAAGACACACTATGGCTGCTTAACGGGAAAGGTGAGGTGGGGTGATGCATAAAACAAGGGTTTGAAATTAGCTCAGACACCGCTCCATAAGCCAAATATGTAATAGACAAGGCCTACTCCCTGCTCAGTGAACTGGACTCAACACCCCCTAGTCACCGCACAAGAATATATCTGACTAGTATGAATCTGAAAACCTATGTATCGATATCTCTCTGCAAGTGAATCAAGAGGGTGTAAAGCGGCATAAACACAGCAGGGAAAAGCAGCCAAGCCCGATTCTAAACATAAATTACTTTAAAAAACCCACAAAACAAAGACAGTGAAAGAGAGAGAAATTCTTACAAAATCCGTTCAGGGTCTATGATGCAACCTGGATTGACCATATCAAGACCCACAGCTGGATGAGACATAAGCCTGGACATTCTTGGGGCTGAGAGGGTTGGTGAGGTTGGGTGAGCAAATGCAGATACTTTAAAGTAACACTGCGGGGAACACACCCCATGGGTCTCAAATCTCCAGGTACAAGGGAATCTTCCTACATCAAAACATGCATGGGAAACCCAGAAGATGGTATGCCATGAGATCGGGAAAGGTTTCTAAAACGCACCTCATTTCTCCTCTCCTTGTGCTCGGGTTCGCCATTCCAGCCGCTTGACTAACCATCTCCCTACTTGGAGAATCAGCACCTTTAACCTCCTGATTGTACAGGTTGCAATTTGTCCTGAGGATGAACGGGAAGACGCGGAACCAACGAGAGACGAGCCCTAGGTGTTGGGACAGGCATAGGTCACTCCATTTTCCCATCAGGAAGAAGAATGAACCACAGGCTCAGCCTGCCCACCAGAACCAAAATAGGGCCTGAAGCAATCCTGCGCTTTTGCGGCCAGCTCCCAAAAAAGCGAGGAGACAAATGGAGCTCAGGGGCACTGCAATTCACAAACGTGCAGAGTTATAAATGAGAACTCTCGTCCACAAATATATTGAGGGAAGGCAACGAAGAGGATTTGAAAGCAAGGCAGATTTGCAGGAAACAGATTTCAGGAGGTAGATTCGACTCGCCTTTAAAGCACATGAAAAGCGGCAAAACGTTGACAATGATGCCCTTGGCCAAAAAGGGCGTATGCGTTTTTTCCTGAATATATTCAGGAAAAAACGCATACGCCCTTTTTGGCCAACCAAGCAAGCCGGAAGGGCAAATCAGCGCTACAAAGAAGTCTCGCTTGCCCTCAGTCAAAAGGGCCATGCTGAACAAAGTGTAAAAACCAGAAAAGCAGGACAGGCCATGGAGACATGGGAGCCTTGCTACGCTGATGGGCGGGATGTAAATTGCCAACAGGCACTCTGGAGAAGAGTACGGTGTGTCCTGAAACAAGTAATAAACACAGCGTAGAGAGCATAGGGCACTTCCACTCAAGGGCGTATAAATTGGGAAAACTAAAAATCAACAAGACACAGGCACCCTAAAGTTTACGGCTGCTCTGTTTCCAAGAACCTCCACTTCGGTACACCTTCAATATCCCAGGAAAGAGAAAAATGGATAAAGAAATGGTGGTACTTGGCACAATGGAATATCACTCAGCCATGAAATCAATGTCATAAGGCTAGTTAGCAGCATGATGAGTGGATTTAGGTACGATGACTCTAAGTGAAATAAGTCACACAGAAAAAGACACTTATCCTAAGATATCGCTTATAGAGGGAATGTCAAAATCGCTACACTTGAACTGAATTACAAAACAGAACAGAGTCACACCTTTAGAAGACACACTATGGCTGCTTAACGGGAAAGGTGAGGTGGGGTGATGCATAAAACAAGGGTTTGAAATTAGCTCAGACACCGCTCCATAAGCCAAATATGTAATAGACAAGGCCTACTCCCTGCTCAGTGAACTGGACTCAACACCCCCTAGTCACCGCAGAAGAATATATCTGACTAGTATGAATCTGAAAACCTATGTATCGATATCTCTCTGCAAGTGAATCAAGAGGGTGTAAAGCGGCATCAACACAGCAGGGAAAAGCAGCCAAGCCCGATTCTAAACATAAATTACTTTAAAAAACCCACAAAACAAAGACAGTGAAAGAGAGAGAAATTCTTACAAAATCCGTTCAGGGTCTATGATGCAACCTGGATTGACCATATCAAGACCCACAGCTGGATGAGACATAAGCCTGGACATTCTTGGGGCTGAGAGGGTTGGTGAGGTTGGGTGAGCAAATGCAGATACTTTAAAGTAACACTGCGGGGAACACACCCCATGGGTCTCAAATCTCCAGGTACAAGGGAATCTTCCTACATCAAAACATGCATGGGAAACCCAGAAGATGGTATGCCATGAGATCGGGAAAGGTTTCTAAAACGCACCTCATTTCTCCTCTCCTTGTGCTCGGGTTCGCCATTCCAGCCGCTTGACTAACCATCTCCCTACTTGGAGAATCAGCACCTTTAACCTCCTGATTGTACAGGTTGCAATTTGTCCTGAGGATGAACGGGAAGACGCGGAACCAACGAGAGACGAGCCCTAGGTGTTGGGACAGGCATAGGTCACTCCATTTTCCCATCAGGAAGAAGAATGAACCACAGGCTCAGCCTGCCCCCCAGAACCAAAATAGAGCCTGAAGCAATCCTGCGCTTTTGCGGCCAGCTCCCAAAAAAGCGAGGAGACAAATGGAGCTCAGGGGCACTGCAATTCACAAACGTGCAGAGTTATAAATGAGAACTCTCGTCCACAAATATATTGAGGGAAGGCAACGAAGAGGATTTGAAAGCAAGGCAGATTTGCAGGAAACAGATTTCAGGAGGTAGATTCGACTCGCCTTTAAAGCACATGAAAAGCGGCAAAACGTTGACAATGATGCCCTTGGCCAAAAAGGGCGTATGCGTTTTTTCCTGAATATATTCAGGAAAAAACGCATACGCCCTTTTTGGCCAACCAAGCAAGCCGGAAGGGCAAATCAGCGCTACAAAGAAGTCTCGCTTGCCCTCGGTCAAAAGGGCCATGCTGAACAAACAGTAAAAACCAGAAAAGCAGGACAGGCCATGGAGACCTGGGAGCCTTGCTACGCTGATGGGCGGGATGTAAATTGCCAACAGGCACTCTGGAGAAGAGTACGGTGTGTCCTGAAACAAGTAATAAACACAGCGTAGAGAGCATAGGGCACTTCCACTCAAGGGCGTATAAATTGGGAAAACTAAAAATCAACAAGACACAGGCACCCTAAAGTTTACGGCTGCTCTGTTTCCAAGAACCTCCACTTCGGTACACCTTCAATATCCCAGGAAAGAGAAAAATGGATAAAGAAATGGTGGTACTTGGCACAATGGAATATCACTCAGCCATGAAATCAATGTCATAAGGCTAGTTAGCAGCATGATGAGTGGATTTAGATACGATGACTCTAAGTGAAATAAGTCACACAGAAAAAGACACTTATCCTAAGATATCGCTTATAGAGGGAATGTCAAAATCGCTACACTTGAACTGAATTACAAAACAGAACAGAGTCACACCTTTAGAAGACACACTATGGCTGCTTAACGGGAAAGGTGAGGTGGGGTGATGCATAAAACAAGGGTTTGGAAGTAGCTCAGAGACCGCTCCATAAGCCAAATATGTAATAGACAAGGCCTACTCCCTGCTCAGTGAACTGGACTCAACACACCCTAGTCAACACACAAGAATATATCTGACTAGTAAGAATCTGAAAACCTATGTATCGATATCTCTCTGCAAGTGAATCAAGAGGGTGTAAAGCGGCATCAACACAGCAGGGAAAAGCAGCCAAGCCCGATTCTAAACATAAATTACTTTAAAAAACCCACAAAACAAAGACAGTGAAAGAGAGAGAAATTCTTACAAAATCCGTTCAGGGTCTATGATGCAACCTGGATTGACCATATCAAGACCCACAGCTGGATGAGACATAAGGCTGGACATTCTTGGGGCTGAGAGGGTTGGTGAGGTTGGGTGAGCAAATGCAGATACTTTAAAGTAACACTGCGGGGAACACACCCCATGGGTCTCAAATCTCCAGGTACAAGGGAATCTTCCTACATCAAAACATGCATGGGAAACCCAGAAGATGGTATGCCATGAGATCGGGAAAGGTTTCTAAAACGCACCTCATTTCTCCTCTCCTTGTGCTCGGGTTCGCCATTCCAGCCGCTTGACTAACCATCTCCCTACTTGGAGAATCAGCACCTTTAACCTCCTGATTGTACAGGTTGCAATTTGTCCTGAGGATGAACGGGAAGACGCGGAACCAACGAGAGACGAGCCCTAGGTGTTGGGAAAGGCATAGGTCACTCCATTTTCCCATCAGGAAGAAGAATGAACCACAGGCTCAGCCTGCCCCCCAGAACCAAAATAGGGCCTGAAGCAATCCTGCGCTTTTGCGGCCAGCTCCCAAAAAAGCGAGGAGACAAATGGAGCTCAGGGGCACTGCAATTCACAAACGTGCAGAGTTATAAATGAGAACTCTCGTCCACAAATATATTGAGGGAAGGCAACGAAGAGGATTTGAAAGCAAGGCAGATTTGCAGGAAACAGATTTCAGGAGGTAGATTCGACTCGCCTTTAAAGCACATGAAAAGCGGCAAAACGTTGACAATGATGCCCTTGGCCAAAAAGGGCGTATGCGTTTTTTCCTGAATATATTCAGGAAAAAACGCATACGCCCTTTTTGGCCAACCAAGCAAGCCGGAAGGGCAAATCAGCGCTACAAAGAAGTCTCGCTTGCCCTCAGTCAAAAGGGCCATGCTGAACAAAGTGTAAAAACCAGAAAAGCAGGACAGGCCATGGAGACATGGGAGCCTTGCTACGCTGATGGGCGGGATGTAAATTGCCAACAGGCACTCTGGAGAAGAGTACGGTGTGTCCTGAAACAAGTAATAAACACAGCGTAGAGAGCATAGGGCACTTCCACTCAAGGGCGTATAAATTGGGAAAACTAAAAATCAACAAGACACAGGCACCCTAAAGTTTACGGCTGCTCTGTTTCCAAGAACCTCCACTTCGGTACACCTTCAATATCCCAGGAAAGAGAAAAATGGATAAAGAAATGGTGGTACTTCGCACAATGGAATATCACTCAGCCATGAAATCAATGTCATAAGGCTAGTTAGCAGCATGATGAGTGGATTTAGGTACGATGACTCTAAGTGAAATAAGTCACACAGAAAAAGACACTTATCCTAAGATATCGCTTATAGAGGGAATGTCAAAATCGCTACACTTGAACTGAATTACAAAACAGAACAGAGTCACACCTTTAGAAGACACACTATGGCTGCTTAACGGGAAAGGTGAGGTGGGGTGATGCATAAAACAAGGGTTTGAAATTAGCTCAGACACCGCTCCATAAGCCAAATATGTAATAGACAAGGCCTACTCCCTGCTCAGTGAACTGGACTCAACACCCCCTAGTCACCGCACAAGAATATATCTGACTAGTATGAATCTGAAAACCTATGTATCGATATCTCTCTGCAAGTGAATCAAGAGGGTGTAAAGCGGCATAAACACAGCAGGGAAAAGCAGCCAAGCCCGATTCTAAACATAAATTACTTTAAAAAACCCACAAAACAAAGACAGTGAAAGAGAGAGAAATTCTTACAAAATCCGTTCAGGGTCTATGATGCAACCTGGATTGACCATATCAAGACCCACAGCTGGATGAGACATAAGCCTGGACATTCTTGGGGCTGAGAGGGTTGGTGAGGTTGGGTGAGCAAATGCAGATACTTTAAAGTAACACTGCGGGGAACACACCCCATGGGTCTCAAATCTCCAGGTACAAGGGAATCTTCCTACATCAAAACATGCATGGGAAACCCAGAAGATGGTATGCCATGAGATCGGGAAAGGTTTCTAAAACGCACCTCATTTCTCCTCTCCTTGTGCTCGGGTTCGCCATTCCAGCCGCTTGACTAACCATCTCCCTACTTGGAGAATCAGCACCTTTAACCTCCTGATTGTACAGGTTGCAATTTGTCCTGAGGATGAACGGGAAGACGCGGAACCAACGAGAGACGAGCCCTAGGTGTTGGGACAGGCATAGGTCACTCCATTTTCCCATCAGGAAGAAGAATGAACCACAGGCTCAGCCTGCCCCCCAGAACCAAAATAGAGCCTGAAGCAATCCTGCGCTTTTGCGGCCAGCTCCCAAAAAAGCGAGGAGACAAATGGAGCTCAGGGGCACTGCAATTCACAAACGTGCAGAGTTATAAATGAGAACTCTCGTCCACAAATATATTGAGGGAAGGCAACGAAGAGGATTTGAAAGCAAGGCAGATTTGCAGGAAACAGATTTCAGGAGGTAGATTCGACTCGCCTTTAAAGCACATGAAAAGCGGCAAAACGTTGACAATGATGCCCTTGGCCAAAAAGGGCGTATGCGTTTTTTCCTGAATATATTCAGGAAAAAACGCATACGCCCTTTTTGGCCAACCAAGCAAGCCGGAAGGGCAAATCAGCGCTACAAAGAAGTCTCGCTTGCCCTCGGTCAAAAGGGTCATGCTGAACAAACAGTAAAAACCAGAAAAGCAGGACAGGCCATGGAGACCTGGGAGCCTTGCTACGCTGATGGGCGGGATGTAAATTGCCAACAGGCACTCTGGAGAAGAGTACGGTGTGTCCTGAAACAAGTAATAAACACAGCGTAGAGAGCATAGGGCACTTCCACTCAAGGGCGTATAAATTGGGAAAACTAAAAATCAACAAGACACAGGCACCCTAAAGTTTACGGCTGCTCTGTTTCCAAGAACCTCCACTTCGGTACACCTTCAATATCCCAGGAAAGAGAAAAATGGATAAAGAAATGGTGGTACTTGGCACAATGGAATATCACTCAGCCATGAAATCAATGTCATAAGGCTAGTTAGCAGCATGATGAGTGGATTTAGATACGATGACTCTAAGTGAAATAAGTCACACAGAAAAAGACACTTATCCTAAGATATCGCTTATAGAGGGAATGTCAAAATCGCTACACTTGAACTGAATTACAAAACAGAACAGAGTCACACCTTTAGAAGACACACTATGGCTGCTTAACGGGAAAGGTGAGGTGGGGTGATGCATAAAACAAGGGTTTGGAAGTAGCTCAGAGACCGCTCCATAAGCCAAATATGTAATAGACAAGGCCTACTCCCTGCTCAGTGAACTGGACTCAACACACCCTAGTCAACACACAAGAATATATCTGACTAGTAAGAATCTGAAAACCTATGTATCGATATCTCTCTGCAAGTGAATCAAGAGGGTGTAAAGCGGCATCAACACAGCAGGGAAAAGCAGCCAAGCCCGATTCTAAACATAAATTACTTTAAAAACCCACAAAACAAAGACAGTGAAAGAGAGAGAAATTCTTACAAAATCCGTTCAGGGTCTATGATGCAACCTGGATTGACCATATCAAGACCCACAGCTGGATGAGACATAAGGCTGGACACTCTTGGGGCTGAGAGGGTTGGTGAGGTTGGGTGAGCAAATGCAGATACTTTAAAGTAACACTGCGGGGAACACACCCCATGGGTCTCAAATCTCCAGGTACAAGGGAATCTTCCTACATCAAAACATGCATGGGAAACCCAGAAGATGGTATGCCATGAGATCGGGAAAGGTTTCTAAAACGCACCTCATTTCTCCTCTCCTTGTGCTCGGGTTCGCCATTCCAGCCGCTTGACTAACCATCTCCCTACTTGGAGAATCAGCACCTTAACCTCCTGATTGTACAGGTTGCAATTTGTCCTGAGGATGAACGGGAAGACGCGGAACCAACGAGAGACGAGCCCTAGGTGTTGGGACAGGCATAGGTCACTCCATTTTCCCATCAGGAAGAAGAATGAACCACAGGCTCAGCCTGCCCCCCAGAACCAAAATAAGGCCTGAAGCAATCCTGCGCTTTTGCGGCCAGCTCCCAAAAAAGCGAGGAGACAAATGGAGCTCAGGGGCACTGCAATTCACAAACGTGCAGAGTTATAAATGAGAACTCTCGTCCACAAATATATTGAGGGAAGGCAACGAAGAGGATTTGAAAGCAAGGCAGATTTGCAGGAAACAGATTTCAGGAGGTAGATTCGACTCGCCTTTAAAGCACATGAAAAGCGGCAAAACGTTGACAATGATGCCCTTGGCCAAAAAGGGCGTATGCGTTTTTTCCTGAATATATTCAGGAAAAAACGCATACGCCCTTTTTGGCCAACCAAGCAAGCCGGAAGGGCAAATCAGCGCTACAAAGAAGTCTCGCTTGCCCTCGGTCAAAAGGGCCATGCTGAACAAACAGTAAAAACCAGAAAAGCAGGACAGGCCATGGAGACATGGGAGCTTTGCTACGCTGATGGGCGGGATATAAATTGCCAACAGGCACTCTGGAGAAGAGTACGGTGTGTCCTGAAACAAGTAATAAACACAGCGTAGAGAGCATAGGGCACTTCCACTCATGGGCGTCTAAATTGGGAAAACTAAAAATCAACAAGACACAGGCACCATAAAGTTTACGGCTGCTCTGTTTCCAAGAACCTCCGCTTCGGTACACCTTCAATATCCCAGGAAAGAGAAAAATGGATAAAGAAATGGTGGTACTTGGAACAATGGAATATCACTCAGCCATGAAATCAATGTCATAAGGCTAGTTCGCAGCATGATGAGTGGATTTAGGTACGATGACTCTAAGTGAAATAAGTCACACAGAAAAAGACACTTATCCTAAGATATCGCTTATAGAGGGAATGTCAAAATCGCTACACTTGAACTGAATTACAAAACAGAACAGAGTCACACCTTTAGAAGACACACTATGGCTGCTTAACGGGAAAGGTGAGGTGGGGTGATGCATAAAACAAGGGTTTGGAATTAGCTCAGACACCGCTCCATAAGCCAAATATGTAATAGACAAGGCCTACTCCCTGCTCAGTGAACTGGACTCAACACCCCCTAGTCACCGCACAAGAATATATCTGACTAGTATGAATCTGAAAACCTATGTATCGATATCTCTCTGCAAGTGAATCAAGAGGGTGTAAAGCGGCATAAACACAGCAGGGAAAAGCAGCCAAACCCCATTCTAAACATACATTACTTTAAAAAACCCACAAAGCAAAGACAGTGAAAGAGAGAGAAATTCTTACAAAATCCGTTCAGGGTCTCTGATGCAACCTGGATTGACCATATCTAGACCCACAGCTGGATGAGACATAAGGCTGGACACTCTTGGGGCTGAGAGGATTGGTGAGGTTGGGTGAGCAAATGCAGATACTTTAAAGTAATACCGCTTGGTACCCACCCCATGGGTCTCAAATCTCCAGGTACAAGGGAATCTTCCTACATCAAAACATGCATGGGAAACCCAGAAGATGGTATGCCGTGAGATCGGGAAAGGTTTCTAAAACGCACCTCATTTCTCCTCTCCTTGTGCTCGGGTTCGCCATTCCGGCTGCTTGACTAACCATCTCCCTACTTGGAGAATCAGCACCTTTAACCTACTGTTTCGTCCAGGTTGCAATTTGTCCTGAGGATGAACGGGAAGACGGGGAACCAACGAAAGACTAGCCCTAGGTGTTGGGACAGGCACAGGTCACTCCATTTTCCCATCAGGAAGAAGAATGAACCACAGGCTCAGCCTGCCCCCCAGAACCAAAATAGGGCCTGAAGCAATCCTGCGCTTTTGCGGCCAGCTCCCAAAAAAGCGAGGAGACAAATGGAGCTCAGGGGCACTGCAATTCACAAACGTGCAGAGTTATAAATGAGAACTCTCGTCCACAAATATATTGAGGGAAGGCAACGAAGAGGATTTGAAAGCAAGGCAGATTTGCAGGAAACAGATTTCAGGAGGTAGATTCGACTCGCCTTTAAAGCACATGAAAAGCGGCAAAACGTTGACAATGATGCCCTTGGCCAAAAAGGGCGTATGCGTTTTTTCCTGAATATATTCAGGAAAAAACGCATACGCCCTTTTTGGCCAACCAAGCAAGCCGGAAGGGCAAATCAGCGCTACAAAGAAGTCTCGCTTGCCCTCGGTCAAAAGGGCCATGCTGAACAAAGTGTAAAAACCAGAAAAGCAGGAGAGGCCATGGAGACATGGAAGCCTTGCTACGCTGATGGGCGGGATGTAAATTGCCAACAGGCACTCTGGAGAAGAGTACGGTGTGTCCTGAAACAAGTAATAAACACAGCGTTGAGAGCATAGGGCACTTCCACTCATGGGCGTATAAATTGGGAAAACTAAAAATCAACAAGACACAGGCACCCTAAAGTTTACGGCTGCTCTGTTTCCAAGAACCTCCACTTCGGTACACCTTCAATATCCCAGGAAAGAGAAAAATGGATAAAGAAATGGTGGTACTTGGCACAGTGGAATATCACTCAGCCATGAAATCAATGTCATAAGGCTAGTTAGCAGCATGATGAGTGGATTTAGATACGATGATTCTAAGTGAAATAAGTCACACAGAAAAAGACACTTATCCTAAGATATCGCTTATAGAGGGAATGTCAAAATCGCTACACTTGAACTGAATTACAAAACAGAACAGAGTCACACCTTTAGAAGACACACTATGGCTGCTTAACGGGAAAGGTGAGGTGGGGTGATGCATAAAACAAGGGTTTGGAATTAGCTCAGACACCGCTCCATAAGCCAAATATGTAATAGACAAGGCCTACTCCCTGCTCAGTGAACTGGACTCAACACACCCTAGTCAACACACAAGAATATATCTGACTAGTAAGAATCTGAAAACCTATGTATCGATATCTCTCTGCAAGTGAATCAAGAGGGTGTAAAGCGGCATCAACACAGCAGGGAAAAGCAGCCAAGCCCGATTCTAAACATAAATTACTTTAAAAAACCCACAAAACAAAGACAGTGAAAGAGAGAGAAATGCTTACAAAATCCGTTCAGGGTCTATGATGCAACCTGGATTGACCATATCAAGACCCACAGCTGGATGAGACATAAGGCTGGACATTCTTGGGGCTGAGAGGGTTGGTGAGGTTGGGTGAGCAAATGCAGATACTTTAAAGTAACACTGCGGGGAACACACCCCATGGGTCTCAAATCTCCAGGTACAAGGGAATCTTCCTACATCAAAACATGCATGGGAAACCCAGAAGATGGTATGCCATGAGATCGGGAAAGGTTTCTAAAACGCACCTCATTTCTCCTCTCCTTGTGCTCGGGTTCGCCATTCCAGCCGCTTGACTAACCATCTCCCTACTTGGAGAATCAGCACCTTTAACCTCCTGATTGTACAGGTTGCAATTTGTCCTGAGGATGAACGGGAAGACGCGGAACCAACGAGAGACGAGCCCTAGGTGTTGGGACAGGCATAGGTCACTCCATTTTCCCATCAGGAAGAAGAATGAACCACAGGCTCAGCCTGCCCCCCAGAACCAAAATAGGGCCTGAAGCAATCCTGCGCTTTTGCGGCCAGCTCCCAAAAAAGCGAGGAGACAAATGGAGCTCAGGGGCACTGCAATTCACAAACGTGCAGAGTTATAAATGAGAACTCTCGTCCACAAATATATTGAGGGAAGGCAACGAAGAGGATTTGAAAGCAAGGCAGATTTGCAGGAAACAGATTTCAGGAGGTAGATTCGACTCGCCTTTAAAGCACATGAAAAGCGGCAAAACGTTGACAATGATGCCCTTGGCCAAAAAGGGCGTATGCGTTTTTTCCTGAATATATTCAGGAAAAAACGCATACGCCCTTTTTGGCCAACCAAGCAAGCCGGAAGGGCAAATCAGCGCTACAAAGAAGTCTCGCTTGCCCTCAGTCAAAAGGGCCATGCTGAACAAAGTGTAAAAACCAGAAAAGCAGGACAGGCCATGGAGACATGGGAGCCTTGCTACGCTGATGGGCGGGATGTAAATTGCCAACAGGCACTCTGGAGAAGAGTACGGTGTGTCCTGAAACAAGTAATAAACACAGCGTAGAGAGCATAGGGCACTTCCACTCAAGGGCGTATAAATTGGGAAAACTAAAAATCAACAAGACACAGGCACCCTAAAGTTTACGGCTGCTCTGTTTCCAAGAACCTCCACTTCGGTACACCTTCAATATCCCAGGAAAGAGAAAAATGGATAAAGAAATGGTGGTACTTCGCACAATGGAATATCACTCAGCCATGAAATCAATGTCATAAGGCTAGTTAGCAGCATGATGAGTGGATTTAGGTACGATGACTCTAAGTGAAATAAGTCACACAGAAAAAGACACTTATCCTAAGATATCGCTTATAGAGGGAATGTCAAAATCGCTACACTTGAACTGAATTACAAAACAGAACAGAGTCACACCTTTAGAAGACACACTATGGCTGCTTAACGGGAAAGGTGAGGTGGGGTGATGCATAAAACAAGGGTTTGGAATTAGCTCAGACACCGCTCCATAAGCCAAATATGTAATAGACAAGGCCTACTCCCTGCTCAGTGAACTGGACTCAACACCCCCTAGTCACCGCAGAAGAATATATCTGACTAGTATGAATCTGAAAACCTATGTATCGATATCTCTCTGCAAGTGAATCAAGAGGGTGTAAAGCGGCATAAACACAGCAGGGAAAAGCAGCCAAGCCCGATTCTAAACATAAATTACTTTAAAAAACCCACAAAACAAAGACAGTGAAAGAGAGAGAAATTCTTACAAAATCCGTTCAGGGTCTATGATGCAACCTGGATTGACCATATCAAGACCCACAGCTGGATGAGACATAAGCCTGGACATTCTTGAGGCTGAGAGGGTTGGTGAGGTTGGGTGAGCAAATGCAGATATTTTAAAGTAACACTGCGGGGAACACACCCCATGGGTCTCAAATCTCCAGGTACAAGGGAATCTTCCTACATCAAAACATGCATGGGAAACCCAGAAGATGGTATGCCATGAGATCGGGAAAGGTTTCTAAAACGCACCTCATTTCTCCTCTCCTTGTGCTCGGGTTCGCCATTCCAGCCGCTTGACTAACCAGCTCCCTACTTGGAGAATCAGCACCTTTAACCTCCTGATTGTACAGGTTGCAATTTGTCCTGAGGATGAACGGGAAGACGCGGAACCAACGAGAGACGAGCCCTAGGTGTTGGGACAGGCATAGGTCACTCCATTTTCCCATCAGGAAGAAGAATGAACCACAGGCTCAGCCTGCCCCCCAGAACCAAAATAGAGCCTGAAGCAATCCTGCGCTTTTGCGGCCAGCTCCCAAAAAAGCGAGGAGACAAATGGAGCTCAGGGGCACTGCAATTCACAAACGTGCAGAGTTATAAATGAGAACTCTCGTCCACAAATATATTGAGGGAAGGCAACGAAGAGGATTTGAAAGCAAGGCAGATTTGCAGGAAACAGATTTCAGGAGGTAGATTCGACTCGCCTTTAAAGCACATGAAAAGCGGCAAAACGTTGACAATGATGCCCTTGGCCAAAAAGGGCGTATGCGTTTTTTCCTGAATATATTCAGGAAAAAACGCATACGCCCTTTTTGGCCAACCAAGCAAGCCGGAAGGGCAAATCAGCGCTACAAAGAAGTCTCGCTTGCCCTCGGTCAAAAGGGCCATGCTGAACAAACAGTAAAAACCAGAAAAGCAGGACAGGCCATGGAGACCTGGGAGCCTTGCTACGCTGATGGGCGGGATGTAAATTGCCAACAGGCACTCTGGAGAAGAGTACGGTGTGTCCTGAAACAAGTAATAAACACAGCGTAGAGAGCATAGGGCACTTCCACTCAAGGGCGTATAAATTGGGAAAACTAAAAATCAACAAGACACAGGCACCCTAAAGTTTACGGCTGCTCTGTTTCCAAGAACCTCCACTTCGGTACACCTTCAATATCCCAGGAAAGAGAAAAATGGATAAAGAAATGGTGGTACTTGGCACAATGAAATATCACTCAGCCATGAAATCAATGTCATAAGGCTAGTTAGCAGCATGATGAGTGGATTTAGATACGATGACTCTAAGTGAAATAAGTCACACAGAAAAAGACACTTATCCTAAGATATCGCTTATAGAGGGAATGTCAAAATCGCTACACTTGAACTGAATTACAAAACAGAACAGAGTCACACCTTTAGAAGACACACTATGGCTGCTTAACGGGAAAGGTGAGGTGGGGTGATGCATAAAACAAGGGTTTGGAAGTAGCTCAGAGACCGCTCCATAAGCCAAATATGTAATAGACAAGGCCTACTCCCTGCTCAGTGAACTGGACTCAACACACCCTAGTCAACACACAAGAATATATCTGACTAGTAAGAATCTGAAAACCTATGTATCGATATCTCTCTGCAAGTGAATCAAGAGGGTGTAAAGCGGCATCAACACAGCAGGGAAAAGCAGCCAAGCCCGATTCTAAACATAAATTACTTTAAAAACCCACAAAACAAAGACAGTGAAAGAGAGAGAAATTCTTACAAAATCCGTTCAGGGTCTATGATGCAACCTGGATTGACCATATCAAGACCCACAGCTGGATGAGACATAAGGCTGGACACTCTTGGGGCTGAGAGGGTTGGTGAGGTTGGGTGAGCAAATGCAGATACTTTAAAGTAACACTGCGGGGAACACACCCCATGGGTCTCAAATCTCCAGGTACAAGGGAATCTTCCTACATCAAAACATGCATGGGAAACCCAGAAGATGGTATGCCATGAGATCGGGAAAGGTTTCTAAAACGCACCTCATTTCTCCTCTCCTTGTGCTCGGGTTCGCCATTCCAGCCGCTTGACTAACCATCTCCCTACTTGGAGAATCAGCACCTTAACCTCCTGATTGTACAGGTTGCAATTTGTCCTGAGGATGAACGGGAAGACGCGGAACCAACGAGAGACGAGCCCTATGTGTTGGGACAGGCATAGGTCACTCCATTTTCCCATCAGGAAGAAGAATGAACCACAGGCTCAGCCTGCCCCCCAGAACCAAAATAGGGCCTGAAGCAATCCTGCGCTTTTGCGGCCAGCTCCCAAAAAAGCGAGGAGACAAATGGAGCTCAGGGGCACTGCAATTCACAAACGTGCAGAGTTATAAATGAGAACTCTCGTCCACAAATATATTGAGGGAAGGCAACGAAGAGGATTTGAAAGCAAGGCAGATTTGCAGGAAACAGATTTCAGGAGGTAGATTCGACTCGCCTTTAAAGCACATGAAAAGCGGCAAAACGTTGACAATGATGCCCTTGGCCAAAAAGGGCGTATGCGTTTTTTCCTGAATATATTCAGGAAAAAACGCATACGCCCTTTTTGGCCAACCAAGCAAGCCGGAAGGGCAAATCAGCGCTACAAAGAAGTCTCGCTTGCCCTCGGTCAAAAGGGCCATGCTGAACAAACAGTAAAAACCAGAAAAGCAGGACAGGCCATGGAGACATGGGAGCTTTGCTACGCTGATGGGCGGGATATAAATTGCCAACAGGCACTCTGGAGAAGAGTACGGTGTGTCCTGAAACAAGTAATAAACACAGCGTAGAGAGCATAGGGCACTTCCACTCATGGGCGTCTAAATTGGGAAAACTAAAATTCAACAAGACACAGGCACCCTAAAGTTTACGGCTGCTCTGTTTCCAAGAACCTCCGCTTCGGTACACCTTCAATATCCCAGGAAAGAGAAAAATGGATAAAGAAATGGTGGTACTTGGAACAATGGAATATCACTCAGCCATGAAATCAATGTCATAAGGCTAGTTCGCAGCATGATGAGTGGATTTAGGTACGATGACTCTAAGTGAAATAAGTCACACAGAAAAAGACACTTATCCTAAGATATCGCTTATAGAGGGAATGTCAAAATCGCTACACTTGAACTGAATTACAAAACAGAACAGAGTCACACCTTTAGAAGACACACTATGGCTGCTTAACGGGAAAGGTGAGGTGGGGTGATGCATAAAACAAGGGTTTGGAATTAGCTCAGACACCGCTCCATAAGCCAAATATGTAATAGACAAGGCCTACTCCCTGCTCAGTGAACTGGACTCAACACCCCCTAGTCACCGCACAAGAATATATCTGACTAGTATGAATCTGAAAACCTATGTATCGATATCTCTCTGCAAGTGAATCAAGAGGGTGTAAAGCGGCATAAACACAGCAGAGAAAAGCAGCCAAACCCCATTCTAAACATACATTACTTTAAAAAACCCACAAAACAAAGACAGTGAAAGAGAGAGAAATTCTTACAAAATCCGTTCAGGGTCTATGATGCAACCTGGATTGACCATATCAAGACCCACAGCTGGATGAGACATAAGGCTGGACACTCTTGGGGCTGAGAGGGTTGGTGAGGTTGGGTGAGCAAATGCAGATAGTTTAAAGTAACACTGCGGGGAACACACACCATGGGTCTCAAATCTCCAGGTACAAGGGAATCTTCCTACATCAAAACATGCATGGGAAACCCAGAAGATGGTATGCCATGAGATCGGGAAAGGTTTCTAAAACGCACCTCATTTCTCCTCTCCTTGTGCTCGGGTTCGCCATTCCAGCCCCTTGACTAACCATCTCCCTACTTGGAGAATCAGCACCTTTAACCTCCTGATTGTACAGGTTGCAATTTGTCCTGAGGATGAACGGGAAGACGCGGAAGCCACTAGAGACGAGCCCTAGGTGTTGGGACAGGCATAGGTCACTCCATTTTCCCATCAGGAAGAAGAATGAACCACAGGCTCAGCCTGCCCCCCAGAACCAAAATAGGGCCTGAAGCAATCCTGCGCTTTTGCGGCCAGCTCCCAAAAAAGCGAGGAGACAAATGGAGCTCAGGGGCACTGCAATTCACAAACGTGCAGAGTTATAAATGAGAACTCTCGTCCACAAATATATTGAGGGAAGGCAACGAAGAGGATTTGAAAGCAAGGCAGATTTGCAGGAAACAGATTTCAGGAGGTAGATTCGACTCGCCTTTAAAGCACATGAAAAGTGGCAAAACGTTGACAATGATGCCCTTGGCCAAAAAGGGCGTATGCGTTTTTTCCTGAATATATTCAGGAAAAAACGCATACGCCCTTTTTGGCCAACCAAGCAAGCCGGAAGGGCAAATCAGCGCTACAAAGAAGTCTCGCTTGCCCTCGGTCAAAAGGGCCATGCTGAACAAACAGTAAAAACCAGAAAAGCAGGACAGGCCATGGAGACATGGGAGCCTTGCTACGCTGATGGGCGGGATGTAAATTGCCAACAGGCACTCTGGAGAAGAGTACGGTGTGTCCTGAAACAAGTAATAAACACAGCGTAGAGAGCATAGGGCACTTCCACTCAAGGGCGTATAAATTGGGAAAACTAAAAATCAACAAGACACAGGCACCCTAAAGTTTACGGCTGCTCTGTTTCCAAGAACCTCCACTTCGGTACACCTTCAATATCCCAGGAAAGAGAAAAATGGATAAAGAAATGGTGGTACTTGGCACAATGGAATATCACTCAGCCATGAAATCAATGTCATAAGGCTAGTTAGCAGCATGATGAGTGGATTTAGGTACGATGATTCTAAGTGAAATAAGTCACACAGAAAAAGACACTTATCCTAAGATATCGCTTATAGAGGGAATGTCAAAATCGCTACACTTGAACTGAATTACAAAACAGAACAGAGTCACACCTTTAGAAGACACACTATGGCTGCTTAACGGGAAAGGTGAGGTGGGGTGATGCATAAAACAAGGGTTTGAAATTAGCTCAGACACCGCTCCATAAGCCAAATATGTAATAGACAAGGCCTACTCCCTGCTCAGTGAACTGGACTCAACACCCCCTAGTCACCGCACAAGAATATATCTGACTAGTATGAATCTGAAAACCTATGTATCGATATCTCTCTGCAAGTGAATCAAGAGGGTGTAAAGCGGCATAAACACAGCAGGGAAAAGCAGCCAAACCCCATTCTAAACATACATTACTTTAAAATCCCACAAAGCAAAGACAGTGAAAGAGAGAGAAATTCTTACAAAATCCGTTCAGGGTCTCTGATGCAACCTGGATTGACCATATCTAGACCCACAGCTGGATGAGACATAAGGCTGGACACTCTTGGGGCTGAGAGGATTGGTGAGGTTGGGTGAGCAAATGCAGATACTTTAAAGTAATACCGCGGGGTACCCACCCCATGGGTCTCAAATCTCCAGGTACAAGGGAATCTTCCTACATCAAAACATGCATGGGAAACCCAGAAGATGGTATGCCGTGAGATCGGGAAAGGTTTCTAAAACGCACCTCATTTCTCCTCTCCTTGTGCTCGGATTCGCGATTCCAGCTGCTTGACTAACCATCTCCCTACTTGGAGAATCAGCACCTTTAACCTACTGTTTCGTCCAGGTTGCAATTTGTCCTGAGGATGAACGGGAAGACGGGGAACCAACGAAAGACTAGCCCTAGGTGTTGGGACAGGCACAGGTCACTCCATTTTCCCATCAGGAAGAAGAATGAACCACAGGCTCAGCCTGCCCCCCAGAACCAAAATAGGGCCTGAAGCAATCCTGCGCTTTTGCGGCCAGCTCCCAAAAAAGCGAGGAGACAAATGGAGCTCAGGGGCACTGCAATTCACAAACGTGCAGAGTTATAAATGAGAACTCTCGTCCACAAATATATTGAGGGAAGGCAACGAAGAGGATTTGAAAGCAAGGCAGATTTGCAGGAAACAGATTTCAGGAGGTAGATTCGACTCGCCTTTAAAGCACATGAAAAGCGGCAAAACGTTGACAATGATGCCCTTGGCCAAAAAGGGCGTATGCGTTTTTTCCTGAATATATTCAGGAAAAAACGCATACGCCCTTTTTGGCCAACCAAGCAAGCCGGAAGGGCAAATCAGCGCTACAAAGAAGTCTCGCTTGCCCTCGGTCAAAAGGGCCATGCTGAACAAACAGTAAAAACCAGAAAAGCAGGACAGGCCATGGAGACATGGAAGCCTTGCTACGCTGATGGGCGGGATGTAAATTGCCAACAGGCACTCTGGACAAGAGTACGGTGTGTCCTGAAACAAGTAATAAACACAGCGTTGAGAGCATAGGGCACTTCCACTCATGGGCGTATAAATTGGGAAAACTAAAAATCAACAAGACACAGGCACCCTAAAGTTTACGGCTGCTCTGTTTCCAAGAACCTCCACTTCGGTACACCTTCAATATCCCAGGAAAGAGAAAAATGGATAAAGAAATGGTGGTACTTGGCAAGGTGGAATATCACTCAGCCATGAAATCAATGTCATAAGGCTAGTTAGCAGCATGATGAGTGGATTTAGATACGATGATTCTAAGTGAAATAAGTCACACAGAAAAAGACACTTATCCTAAGATATCGCTTATAGAGGGAATGTCAAAATCGCTACACTTGAACTGAATTACAAAACAGAACAGAGTCACACCTTTAGAAGACACACTATGGCTGCTTAACGGGAAAGGTGAGGTGGGGTGATGCATAAAACAAGGGTTTGAAATTAGCTCAGAGACCGCTCCATAAGCCAAATATGCAATAGACAAGGCCTACTCCCTGCTCAGTGAACTGGACTCAACACACCCTAGTCACCACACAAGAATATATCTGACTAGTAAGAATCTGAAAACCTATGTATCGATATCTCTCTGCAAGTGAATCAAGAGGGTGTAAAGCAGCATCAACACAGCAGGGAAAAGCAGCCAAGCCCGATTCTAAACATAAATTACTTTAAAAAACCCACAAAACAAAGACAGTGAAAGAGAGAGAAATTCTTACAAAATTCGTTCAGGGTCTATGATGCAACCTGGATTGACCATATCAAGACCCACAGCTGGATGAGACATAAGGCTGGACACTCTTGGGGCTGAGAGGGTTGGTGAGGTTGGGTGAGCAAATGCAGATACTTTAAAGTAACACTGCGGGGAACACACCCCATGGGTCTCAAATCTCCAGGTACAAGGGAATCTTCCTACATCAAAACATGCATGGGAAACCCAGAAGATGGTATGCCATGAGATCGGGAAAGGTTTCTAAAACGCACCTCATTTCTCCTCTCCTTGTGCTCGGGTTCGCCATTCCAGCCGCTTGACTAACCATCTCCCTACTTGGAGAATCAGCACCTTTAACCTCCTGATTGTACAGGTTGCAATTTGTCCTGAGGATGAACGGGAAGACGCGGAACCAACGAGAGACGAGCCCTAGGTGTTGGGACAGGCATAGGTCACTCCATTTTCCCATCAGGAAGAAGAATGAACCACAGGCTCAGCCTGCCCCCCAGAACCAAAATAGGGCCTGAAGCAATCCTGCGCTTTTGCGGCCAGCTCCCAAAAAAGCGAGGAGACAAATGGAGCTCAGGGGCACTGCAATTCACAAACGTGCAGAGTTATAAATGAGAAATCTCGTCCACAAATATATTGAGGGAAGGCAACGAAGAGGATTTGAAAGCAAGGCAGATTTGCAGGAAACAGATTTCAGGAGGTAGATTCGACTCGCCTTTAAAGCACATGAAAAGCGGCAAAACGTTGACAATGATGCCCTTGGCCAAAAAGGGCGTATGCGTTTTTTCCTGAATATATTCAGGAAAAAACGCATACGCCCTTTTTGGCCAACCAAGCAAGCCGGAAGGGCAAATCAGCGCTACAAAGAAGTCTCGCTTGCCCTCGGTCAAAAGGGTCATGCTGAACAAACAGTAAAAACCAGAAAAGCAGGACAGGCCATGGAGACATGGGAGCCTTGCTACGCTGATGGGCGGGATGTAAATTGCCAACAGGCACTCTGGAGAAGAGTACGGTGTGTCCTGAAACAAGTAATAAACACAGCGTAGAGAGCATAGGGCACTTCCACTCAAGGGCGTATAATTGGGAAAACTAAAAATCAACAAGACACAGGCACCCTAAAGTTTACGGCTGCTCTGTTTCCAAGAACCTCCACTTCGGTACACCTTCAATATCCCAGGAAAGAGAAAAATGGATAAAGAAATGGTGGTACTTGGCACAATGGAATATCACTCAGCCATGAAATCAATGTCATAAGGCTAGTTAGCAGCATGATGAGTGGATTTAGGTACGATGATTCTAAGTGAAATAAGTCACACAGAAAAAGACACTTATCCTAAGATATCGCTTATAGAGGGAATGTCAAAATCGCTACACTTGAACTGAATTACAAAACAGAACAGAGTCACACCTTTAGAAGACACACTATGGCTGCTTAACGGGAAAGGTGAGGTGGGGTGATGCATAAAACAAGGGTTTGAAATTAGCTCAGACACCGCTCCATAAGCCAAATATGTAATAGACAAGGCCTACTCCCTGCTCAGTGAACTGGACTCAACACCCCCTAGTCACCGCACAAGAATATATCTGACTAGTATGAATCTGAAAACCTATGTATCGATATCTCTCTGCAAGTGAATCAAGAGGGTGTAAAGCGGCATAAACACAGCAGGGAAAAGCAGCCAAACCCCATTCTAAACATACATTACTTTAAAAAACCCACAAAGCAAAGACAGTGAAAGAGAGAGAAATTCTTACAAAATCCGTTCAGGGTCTCTGATGCAACCTGGATTGACCATATCTAGACCCACAGCTGGATGAGACATAAGGCTGGACACTCTTGGGGCTGAGAGGATTGGTGAGGTTGGGTGAGCAAATGCAGATCCTTTAAAGTAATACCGCGGGGTACCCACCCCATGGGTCTCAAATCTCCAGGTACAAGGGAATCTTCCTACATCAAAACATGCATGGGAAACCCAGAAGATGGTATGCCGTGAGATCGGGAAAGGTTTCTAAAACGCACCTCATTTCTCCTCTCCTTGTGCTCGGATTCGCGATTCCAGCCGCTTGACTAACCATCTCCCTACTTGGAGAATCAGCACCTTTAACCTACTGTTTCGTCCAGGTTGCAATTTGTCCTGAGGATGAACGGGAAGACGGGGAACCAACGAAAGACTAGCCCTAGGTGTTGGGACAGGCACAGGTCACTCCATTTTCCCATCAGGAAGAAGAATGAACCACAGGCTCAGCCTGCCCCCCAGAACCAAAATAGGGCCTGAAGCAATCCTGCGCTTTTGCGGCCAGCTCCCAAAAAAGCGAGGAGACAAATGGAGCTCAGGGGCACTGCAATTCACAAACGTGCAGAGTTATAAATGAGAACTCTCGTCCACAAATATATTGAGGGAAGGCAACGAAGAGGATTTGAAAGCAAGGCAGATTTGCAGGAAACAGATTTCAGGAGGTAGATTCGACTCGCCTTTAAAGCACATGAAAAGCGGCAAAACGTTGACAATGATGCCCTTGGCCAAAAAGGGCGTATGCGTTTTTTCCTGAATATATTCAGGAAAAAACGCATACGCCCTTTTTGGCCAACCAAGCAAGCCGGAAGGGCAAATCAGCGCTACAAAGATGTCTCGCTTGCCCTCGGTCAAAAGGGCCATGCTGAACAAAGAGTAAAAACCAGAAAAGCAGGGCAGGCCATGGAGACATGGGAGCCTTGCTACGCTGATGGGCGGGATGTAAATTGCCAACAGGCACTCTGGAGAAGAGTACGGTGTGTCCTGAAACAAGTAATAAACACAACGTAGAGAGCATAGGGCACTTCCATTCATGGGCGTATAAATTGGGAAAACTAAAAATCAACAAGACACAGGCACCCTAAAGTTTACGGCTGCTCTGTTTCCAAGAACCTCCACTTCGGTACACCTTCAATATCCCAGGAAAGAGAAAAATGGATAAAGAAATGGTGGTACTTGGCACAATGGAATATCACTCAGCCATGAAATCAATGTCATAAGGCTAGTTAGCAGCATGATGAGTGGATTTAGGTACGATGACTCTAAGTGAAATAAGTCACACAGAAAAAGACACTTATCCTAAGATATCGCTTATAGAGGGAATGTCAAAATCGCTACACTTGAACTGAATTACAAAACAGAACAGAGTCACACCTTTAGAAGACACACTATGGCTGCTTAACGGGAAAGGTGAGGTGGGGTGATGCATAAAACAAGGGTTTGAAATTAGCTCAGACACCGCTCCATAAGCCAAATATGTAATAGACAAGGCCTACTCCCTGCTCAGTGAACTGGACTCAACACCCCCTAGTCACCGCACAAGAATATATCTGACTAGTATGAATCTGAAAACCTATGTATCGATATCTCTCTGCAAGTGAATCAAGAGGGTGTAAAGTGGCATAAACACAGCAGGGAAAAGCAGCCAAACCCCATTCTAAACATACATTACTTTAAAAAACCCACAAAGCAAAGACAGTGAAAGAGAGAGAAATTCTTACAAAATCCGTTCAGGGTCTCTGATGCAACCTGGATTGACCATATCTAGACCCACAGCTGGATGAGACATAAGGCTGGACACTCTTGGGGCTGAGAGGATTGGTGAGGTTGGGTGAGCAAATGCAGATACTTTAAAGTAATACCGCGGGGTACCCACCCCATGGGTCTCAAATCTCCAGGTACAAGGGAAACTTCCTACATCAAAACATGCATGGGAAACCCAGAAGATGGTATGCCGTGAGATCGGGAAAGGTTTCTAAAACGCACCTCATTTCTCCTCTCCTTGTGCTCGGATTCGCGATTCCAGCCGCTTGACTAACCATCTCCCTACTTGGAGAATCAGCACCTTTAACCTACTGTTTCGTCCAGGTTGCAATTTGTCCTGAGGATGAACGGGAAGACGGGGAACCAACGAAAGACTAGCCCTAGGTGTTGGGACAGGCACAGGTCACTCCATTTTCCCATCAGGAAGAAGAATGAACCACAGGCTCAGCCTGCCCCCCAGAACCAAAATAGGGCCTGAAGCAATCCTGCGCTTTTGCGGCCAGCTCCCAAAAAAGCGAGGAGACAAATGGAGCTCAGGGGCACTGCAATTCACAAACGTGCAGAGTTATAAATGAGAACTCTCGTCCACAAATATATTGAGGGAAGGCAACGAAGAGGATTTGAAAGCAAGGCAGATTTGCAGGAAACAGATTTCAGGAGGTAGATTCGACTCGCCTTTAAAGCACATGAAAAGCGGCAAAACGTTGACAATGATGCCCTTGGCCAAAAAGGGCGTATGCGTTTTTTCCTGAATATATTCAGGAAAAAACGCATACGCCCTTTTTGGCCATCCAACCAAGCCGGAAGGGCAAATCAGCGCTACAAAGATGTCTCGCTTGCCCTCGGTCAAAAGGGCCATGCTGAACAAACAGTAAAAACCAGAAAAGCAGGACAGGCCATGGAGACATGGGAGCCTTGCTACGCTGATGGGCGGGATGTAAATTGCCAACAGGCACTCTGGAGAAGAGTACGGTGTGTCCTGAAACAAGTAATAAACACAGCGTAGAGAGCATAGGGCACTTCCACTCATGGGCGTATAAATTGGGAAAACTAAAAATCAACAAGACACAGGCACCCTAAAGTTTACGGCTGCTCTGTTTCCAAGAACCTCCACTTCGGTACACCTTCAATATCCCAGGAAAGAGAAAAATGGATAAAGAAATGGTGGTACTTGGCACAATGGAATATCACTCAGCCATGAAATCAATGTCATAAGGCTAGTTAGCAGCATGATGAGTGGATTTAGGTACGATGATTCTAAGTGAAATAAGTCACACAGAAAAAGACACTTATCCTAAGATATCGCTTATAGAGGGAATGTCAAAATCGCTACACTTGAACTGAATTACAAAACAGAACAGAGTCACACCTTTAGAAGACACACTATGGCTGCTTAACGGGAAAGGTGAGGTGGGGTGATGCATAAAACAAGGGTTTGAAATTAGCTCAGACACCGCTCCATAAGCCAAATATGTAATAGACAAGGCCTACTCCCTGCTCAGTGAACTGGACTCAACACCCCCTAGTCACCGCACAAGAATATATCCGACTAGTATGAATCTGAAAACCTATGTATCGATATCTCTCTGCAAGTGAATCAAGAGGGTGTAAAGCGGCATAAACACAGCAGGGAAAAGCAGCCAAACCCCATTCTAAACATACATTACTTTAAAAAACCCACAAAGCAAAGACAGTGAAAGAGAGAGAAATTCTTACAAAATCCGTTCAGGGTCTCTGATGCAACCTGGATTGACCATATCTAGACCCACAGCTGGATGAGACATAAGGCTGGACACTCTTGGGGCTGAGAGGATTGGTGAGGTTGGGTGAGCAAATGCAGATCCTTTAAAGTAATACCGCGGGGTACCCACCCCATGGGTCTCAAATCTCCAGGTACAAGGGAATCTTCCTACATCAAAACATGCATGGGAAACCCAGAAGATGGTATGCCGTGAGATCGGGAAAGGTTTCTAAAACGCACCTCATTTCTCCTCTCCTTGTGCTCGGATTCGCGATTCCAGCCGCTTGACTAACCATCTCCCTACTTGGAGAATCAGCACCTTTAACCTACTGTTTCGTCCAGGTTGCAATTTGTCCTGAGGATGAACGGGAAGACGGGGAACCAACGAAAGACTAGCCCTAGGTGTTGGGACAGGCACAGGTCACTCCATTTTCCCATCAGGAAGAAGAATGAACCACAGGCTCAGCCTGCCCCCCAGAACCAAAATAGGGCCTGAAGCAATCCTGCGCTTTTGCGGCCAGCTCCCAAAAAAGCGAGGAGACAAATGGAGCTCAGGGGCACTGCAATTCACAAACGTGCAGAGTTATAAATGAGAACTCTCGTCCACAAATATATTGAGGGAAGGCAACGAAGAGGATTTGAAAGCAAGGCAGATTTGCAGGAAACAGATTTCAGGAGGTAGATTCGACTCGCCTTTAAAGCACATGAAAAGCGGCAAAACGTTGACAATGATGCCCTTGGCCAAAAAGGGCGTATGCGTTTTTTCCTGAATATATTCAGGAAAAAACGCATACGCCCTTTTTGGCCAACCAAGCAAGCCGGAAGGGCAAATCAGCGCTACAAAGATGTCTCGCTTGCCCTCGGTCAAAAGGGCCATGCTGAACAAACAGTAAAAACCAGAAAAGCAGGACAGGCCATGGAGACATGGGAGCCTTGCTACGCTGATGGGCGGGATGTAAATTGCCAACAGGCACTCTGGAGAAGAGTACGGTGTGTCCTGAAACAAGTAATAAACACAGCGTAGAGAGCATAGGGCACTTCCACTCATGGGCGTATAAATTGGGAAAACTAAAAATCAACAAGACACAGGCACCCTAAAGTTTACGGCTGCTCTGTTTCCAAGAACCTCCACTTCGGTACACCTTCAATATCCCAGGAAAGAGAAAAATGGATAAAGAAATGGTGGTACTTGGCACAATGGAATATCACTCAGCCATGAAATCAATGTCATAAGGCTAGTTAGCAGCATGATGAGTGGATTTAGGTACGATGACTCTAAGTGAAATAAGTCACACAGAAAAAGACACTTATCCTAAGATATCGCTTATAGAGGGAATGTCAAAATCGCTACACTTGAACTGAATTACAAAACAGAACAGAGTCACACCTTTAGAAGACACACTATGGCTGCTTAACGGGAAAGGTGAGGTGGGGTGATGCATAAAACAAGGGTTTGGAATTAGCTCAGACACCGCTCCATAAGCCAAATATGTAATAGACAAGGCCTACTCCCTGCTCAGTGAACTGGACTCAACACCCCCTAGTCACCGCACAAGAATATATCTGACTAGTATGAATCTGAAAACCTATGTATCGATATCTCTCTGCAAGTGAATCAAGAGGGTGTAAAGCGGCATAAACACAGCAGGGAAAAGCAGCCAAACCCCATTCTAAACATACATTACTTTAAAAAACCCACAAAGCAAAGACAGTGAAAGAGAGAGAAATTCTTACAAAATCCGTTCAGGGTCTCTGATGCAACCTGGATTGACCATATCTAGACCCACAGCTGGATGAGACATAAGGCTGGACACTCTTGGGGCTGAGAGGATTGGTGAGGTTGGGTGAGCAAATGCAGATCCTTTAAAGTAATACCGCGGGGTACCCACCCCATGGGTCTCAAATCTCCAGGTACAAGGGCATCTTCCTACATCAAAACATGCATGGGAAACCCAGAAGATGGTATGCCGTGAGATCGGGAAAGGTTTCTAAAACGCACCTCATTTCTCCTCTCCTTGTGCTCGGATTCGCGATTCCAGCCGCTTGACTAACCATCTCCCTACTTGGAGAATCAGCACCTTTAACCTACTGTTTCGTCCAGGTTGCAATTTGTCCTGAGGATGAACGGGAAGACGGGGAACCAACGAAAGACTAGCCCTAGGTGTTGGGACAGGCACAGGTCACTCCATTTTCCCATCAGGAAGAAGAATGAACCACAGGCTCAGCCTGCCCCCCAGAACCAAAATAGGGCCTGAAGCAATCCTGCGCTTTTGCGGCCAGCTCCCAAAAAAGCGAGGAGACAAATGGAGCTCAGGGGCACTGCAATTCACAAACGTGCAGAGTTATAAATGAGAACTCTCGTCCACAAATATATTGAGGGAAGGCAACGAAGAGGATTTGAAAGCAAGGCAGATTTGCAGGAAACAGATTTCAGGAGGTAGATTCGACTCGCCTTTAAAGCACATGAAAAGCGGCAAAACGTTGACAATGATGCCCTTGGCCAAAAAGGGCGTATGCGTTTTTTCCTGAATATATTCAGGAAAAAACGCATACGCCCTTTTTGGCCAACCAAGCAAGCCGGAAGGGCAAATCAGCGCTACAAAGAAGTCTCGATTGCCCTCGGTCTAAAGGGCCATGCTGAACAAACTGTAAAAACCAGAAAAGCAGGACAGGCCATGGAGACATGGAAGCCTTGCTACGCTGATGGGCGGGATGTAAATTGCCAACAGGCACTCTGGAGAAGAGTACGGTGTGTCCTGAAACAAGTAATAAACACAGCGTTGAGAGCATAGGGCACTTCCACTCATGGGCGTATAAATTGGGAAAACTAAAAATCAACAAGACACAGGCACCCTAAAGTTTACGGCTGCTCTGTTTCCAAGAACCTCCACTTCGGTACACCTTCAATATCCCAGGAAAGAGAAAAATGGATAAAGAAATGGTGGTACTTGGCACAGTGGAATATCACTCAGCCATGAAATCAATGTCATAAGGCTAGTTAGCAGCATGATGAGTGGATTTAGATACGATGATTCTAAGTGAAATAAGTCACACAGAAAAAGACACTTATCCTAAGATATCGCTTATAGAGGGAATGTCAAAATCGCTACACTTGAACTGAATTACAAAACAGAACAGAGTCACACCTTTAGAAGACACACTATGGCTGCTTAACGGGAAAGGTGAGGTGGGGTGATGCATAAAACAAGGGTTTGAAATTAGCTCAGACACCGCTCCATAAGCCAAATATGTAATAGACAAGGCCTACTCCCTGCTCAGTGAACTGGACTCAACACCCCCTAGTCACCGCACAAGAATATATCTGACTAGTAAGAATCTGAAAACCTATGTATCGATATCTCTCTGCAAGTGAATCAAGAGGGTGTAAAGCGGCATCAACACAGCAGGGAAAAGCAGCCAAGCCCGATTCTAAACATAAATTACTTTAAAAAACCCACAAAACAAAGACAGTGAAAGAGAGAGAAATTCTTACAAAATCCGTTCAGGGTCTATGATGCAACCTGGATTGACCATATCAAGACCCACAGCTGGATGAGACATAAGGCTGGACATTCTTGGGGCTGAGAGGGTTGGTGAGGTTGGGTGAGCAAATGCAGATACTTTAAAGTAACACTGCGGGGAACACACCCCATGGGTCTCAAATCTCCAGGTACAAGGGAATCTTCCTACATTAAAACATGCATGGGAAACCCAGAAGATGGTATGCCATGAGATCGGGAAAGGTTTCTAAAACGCACCTCATTTCTCCTCTCCTTGTGCTCGGGTTCGCCATTCCAGCCGCTTGACTAACCATCTCCCTACTTGGAGAATCAGCACCTTTAACCTCCTGATTGTACAGGTTGCAATTTGTCCTGAGGATGAACGGGAAGACGCGGAACCAACGAGAGGAGCCCTAGGTGTTGGGACAGGCATAGGTCACTCCATTTTCCCATCAGGAAGAAGAATGAACCACAGGCTCAGCCTGCCCCCCAGAACCAAAATAGGGCCTGAAGCAATCCTGCGCTTTTGCGGCCAGCTCCCAAAAAAGCGAGGAGACAAATGGAGCTCAGGGGCACTGCAATTCACAAACGTGCAGAGTTATAAATGAGAACTCTCGTCCACAAATATATTGAGGGAAGGCAACGAAGAGGATTTGAAAGCAAGGCAGATTTGCAGGAAACAGATTTCAGGAGGTAGATTCGACTCGCCTTTAAAGCACATGAAAAGCGGCAAAACGTTGACAATGATGCCCTTGGCCAAAAAGGGCGTATGCGTTTTTTCCTGAATATATTCAGGAAAAAACGCATACGCCCTTTTTGGCCAACCAAGCAAGCCGGAAGGGCAAATCAGTGCTACAAAGAAGTCTCGCTTGCCCTCGGTCAAAAGGGCCATGCTGAACAAAGTGTAAAAACCAGAAAAGCAGGACAGGCCATGGAGACATGGGAGCCTTGCTACGCTGATGGGCGGGATGTAAATTGCCAACAGGCACTCTGGAGAAGAGTACGGTGTGTCCTGAAACAAGTAATAAACACAGCGTAGAGAGCATAGGGCACTTCCACTCAAGGGCGTATAAATTGGGAAAACTAAAAATCAACAAGACACAGGCACCCTAAAGTTTACGGCTGCTCTGTTTCCAAGAACCTCCACTTCGGTACACCTTCAATATCCCAGGAAAGAGAAAAATGGATAAAGAAATGGTGGTACTTGGCACAATGGAATATCACTCAGCCATGAAATCAATGTCATAAGGCTAGTTAGCAGCATGATGAGTGGATTTAGGTACGATGACTCTAAGTGAAATAAGTCACACAGAAAAAGACACTTATCCTAAGATATCGCTTATAGAGGGAATGTCAAAATCGCTACACTTGAACTGAATTACAAAACAGAACAGAGTCACACCTTTAGAAGACACACTATGGCTGCTTAACGGGAAAGGTGAGGTGGGGAGATGCATAAAACAAGGGTTTGGAATTAGCTCAGACACCGCTCCATAAGCCAAATATGTAATAGACAAGGCCTACTCCCTGCTCAGTGAACTGGACTCAACACCCCCTAGTCACCGCACAAGAATATATCTGACTAGTATGAATCTGAAAACCTATGTATCGATATCTCTCTGCAAGTGAATCAAGAGGGTGTAAAGCGGCATAAACACAGCAGGGAAAAGCAGCCAAACCCCATTCTAAACATACATTACTTTAAAAAACCCACAAAGCAAAGACAGTGAAAGAGAGAGAAATTCTTACAAAATCCGTTCAGGGTCTCTGATGCAACCTGGATTGACCATATCTAGACCCACAGCTGGATGAGACATAAGGCTGGACACTCTTGGGGCTGAGAGGATTGGTGAGGTTGGGTGAGCAAATGCAGATACTTTAAAGTAATACCGCGGGGTACCCACCCCATGGGTCTCAAATCTCCAGGTACAAGGGAATCTTCCTACATCAAAACATGCATGGGAAACCCAGAAGATGGTATGCCGTGAGATCGGGAAAGGTTTCTAAAACGCACCTCATTTCTCCTCTCCTTGTGCTCGGGTTCGCCATTCCAGCCGCTTGACTAACCATCTCCCTACTTGGAGAATCAGCACCTTTAACCTACTGTTTCGTCCAGGTTGCAATTTGTCCTGAGGATGAACGGGAAGACGGGGAACCAACGAAAGACTAGCCCTAGGTGTTGGGACAGGCACAGGTCACTCCATTTTCCCATCAGGAAGAAGAATGAACCACAGGCTCAGCCTGCCCCCCAGAACCAAAATAGGGCCTGAAGCAATCCTGCGCTTTTGCGGCCAGCTCCCAAAAAAGCGAGGAGACAAATGGAGCTCAGGGGCACTGCAATTCACAAACGTGCAGAGTTATAAATGAGAACTCTCGTCCACAAATATATTGAGGGAAGGCAACGAAGAGGATTTGAAAGCAAGGCAGATTTGCAGGAAACAGATTTCAGGAGGTAGATTCGACTCGCCTTTAAAGCACATGAAAAGCGGCAAAACGTTGACAATGATGCCCTTGGCCAAAAAGGGCGTATGCGTTTTTTCCTGAATATATTCAGGAAAAAACGCATACGCCCTTTTTGGCCAAGCAAGCAAGCCGGAAGGGCAAATCAGCGCTACAAAGAAGTCTCGCTTGCCCTCGGTCAAAAGGGCCATGCTGAACAAACAGTAAAAACCAGAAAAGCAGGACAGGCCATGGAGACATGGAAGCCTTGCTACGCTGATGGGCGGGATGTAAATTGCCAACAGGCACTCTGGAGAAGAGTACGGTGTGTCCTGAAACAAGTAATAAACACAGCGTTGAGAGCATAGGGCACTTCCACTCATGGGCGTATAAATTGGGAAAACTAAAAATCAACAAGACACAGGCACCCTAAAGTTTACGGCTGCTCTGTTTCCAAGAACCTCCACTTCGGTACACCTTCAATATCCCAGGAAAGAGAAAAATGGATAAAGAAATGGTGGTACTTGGCACAGTGGAATATCACTCAGCCATGAAATCAATGTCATAAGGCTAGTTAGCAGCATGATGAGTGGATTTAGATACGATGATTCTAAGTGAAATAAGTCACACAGAAAAAGACACTTATCCTAAGATATCGCTTATAGAGGGAATGTCAAAATCGCTACACTTGAACTGAATTACAAAACAGAACAGAGTCACAACTTTAGAAGACACACTATGGCTGCTTAACGGGAAAGGTGAGGTGGGGTGATGCATAAAACAAGGGTTTGAAATTAGCTCAGACACCGCTCCATAAGCCAAATATGTAATAGACAAGGCCTACTCCCTGCTCAGTGAACTGGACTCAACACCCCCTAGTCACCGCACAAGAATATATCTGACTAGTAAGAATCTGAAAACCTATGTATCGATATCTCTCTGCAAGTGAATCAAGAGGGTGTAAAGCGGCATCAACACAGCAGGGAAAAGCAGCCAAGCCCGATTCTAAACATAAATTACTTTAAAAAACCCACAAAACAAAGACAGTGAAAGAGAGAGAAATTCTTACAAAATCCGTTCAGGGTCTCTGATGCAACCTGGATTGACCATATCTAGACCCACAGCTGGATGAGACATAAGGCTGGACACTCTTGGGGCTGAGAGGATTGGTGAGGTTGGGTGAGCAAATGCAGATCCTTTAAAGTAATACCGCGGGGTACCCACCCCATGGGTCTCAAATCTCCAGGTACAAGGGAATCTTCCTACATCAAAACATGCATGGGAAACCCAGAAGATGGTATGCCGTGAGATCGGGAAAGGTTTCTAAAACGCACCTCATTTCTCCTCTCCTTGTGCTCGGATTCGCGATTCCAGCCGCTTGACTAACCATCTCCCTACTTGGAGAATCAGCACCTTTAACCTACTGTTTCGTCCAGGTTGCAATTTGTCCTGAGGATGAACGGGAAGACGGGGAACCAACGAAAGACTAGCCCTAGGTGTTGGGACAGGCACAGGTCACTCCATTTTCCCATCAGGAAGAAGAATGAACCACAGGCTCAGCCTGCCCCCCAAACCAAAATAGGGCCTGAAGCAATCCTGCGCTTTTGCGGCCAGCTCCCAAAAAAGCGAGGAGACAAATGGAGCTCAGGGGCACTGCAATTCACAAACGTGCAGAGTTATAAATGAGAACTCTCGTCCACAAATATATTGAGGGAAGGCAACGAAGAGGATTTGAAAGCAAGGCAGATTTGCAGGAAACAGATTTCAGGAGGTAGATTCGACTCGCCTTTAAAGCACATGAAAAGCGGCAAAACGTTGACAATGATGCCCTTGGCCAAAAAGGGCGTATGCGTTTTTTCCTGAATATATTCAGGAAAAAACGCATACGCCCTTTTTGGCCAACCAAGCAAGCCGGAAGGGCAAATCAGCGCTACAAAGATGTCTCGCTTGCCCTCGGTCAAAAGGGCCATGCTGAACAAACAGTAAAAACCAGAAAAGCAGGACAGGCCATGGAGACATGGGAGCCTTGCTACGCTGATGGGCGGGATGTAAATTGCCAACAGGCACTCTGGAGAAGAGTACGGTGTGTCCTGAAACAAGTAATAAACACAGCGTAGAGAGCATAGGGCACTTCCACTCATGGGCGTATAAATTGGGAAAACTAAAAATCAACAAGACACAGGCACCCTAAAGTTTACGGCTGCTCTGTTTCCAAGAACCTCCACTTCGGTACACCTTCAATATCCCAGGAAAGAGAAAAATGGATAAAGAAATGGTGGTACTTGGCACAATGGAATATCACTCAGCCATGAAATCAATGTCATAAGGCTAGTTAGCAGCATGATGAGTGGATTTAGGTACGATGACTCTAAGTGAAATAAGTCACACAGAAAAAGACACTTATCCTAAGATATCGCTTATAGAGGGAATGTCAAAATCGCTACACTTGAACTGAATTACAAAACAGAACAGAGTCACACCTTTAGAAGACACACTATGGCTGCTTAACGGGAAAGGTGAGGTGGGGTGATGCATAAAACAAGGGTTTGGAATTAGCTCAGACACCGCTCCATAAGCCAAATATGTAATAGACAAGGCCTACTCCCTGCTCAGTGAACTGGACTCAACACCCCCTAGTCACCGCACAAGAATATATCTGACTAGTATGAATCTGAAAACCTATGTATCGATATCTCTCTGCAAGTGAATCAAGAGGGTGTAAAGCGGCATAAACACAGCAGGGAAAAGCAGCCAAACCCCATTCTAAACATACATTACTTTAAAAAACCCACAAAGCAAAGACAGTGAAAGAGAGAGAAATTCTTACAAAATCCGTTCAGGGTCTCTGATGCAACCTGGATTGACCATATCTAGACCCACAGCTGGATGAGACATAAGGCTGGACACTCTTGGGGCTGAGAGGATTGGTGAGGTTGGGTGAGCAAATGCAGATCCTTTAAAGTAATACCGCGGGGTACCCACCCCATGGGTCTCAAATCTCCAGGTACAAGGGCATCTTCCTACATCAAAACATGCATGGGAAACCCAGAAGATGGTATGCCGTGAGATCGGGAAAGGTTTCTAAAACGCACCTCATTTCTCCTCTCCTTGTGCTCGGATTCGCGATTCCAGCCGCTTGACTAACCATCTCCCTACTTGGAGAATCAGCACCTTTAACCTACTGTTTCGTCCAGGTTGCAATTTGTCCTGAGGATGAACGGGAAGACGGGGAACCAACGAAAGACTAGCCCTAGGTGTTGGGACAGGCACAGGTCACTCCATTTTCCCATCAGGAAGAAGAATGAACCACAGGCTCAGCCTGCCCCCCAGAACCAAAATAGGGCCTGAAGCAATCCTGCGCTTTTGCGGCCAGCTCCCAAAAAAGCGAGGAGACAAATGGAGCTCAGGGGCACTGCAATTCACAAACGTGCAGAGTTATAAATGAGAACTCTCGTCCACAAATATATTGAGGGAAGGCAACGAAGAGGATTTGAAAGCAAGGCAGATTTGCAGGAAACAGATTTCAGGAGGTAGATTCGACTCGCCTTTAAAGCACATGAAAAGCGGCAAAACGTTGACAATGATGCCCTTGGCCAAAAAGGGCGTATGCGTTTTTTCCTGAATATATTCAGGAAAAAACGCATACGCCCTTTTTGGCCAACCAAGCAAGCCGGAAGGGCAAATCAGTGCTACAAAGAAGTCTCGCTTGCCCTCGGTCAAAAGGGCCATGCTGAACAAAGTGTAAAAACCAGAAAAGCAGGACAGGCCATGGAGACATGGGAGCCTTGCTACGCTGATGGGCGGGATGTAAATTGCCAACAGGCACTCTGGAGAAGAGTACGGTGTGTCCTGAAACAAGTAATAAACACAGCGTAGAGAGCATAGGGCACTTCCACTCAAGGGCGTATAAATTGGGAAAACTAAAAATCAACAAGACACAGGCACCCTAAAGTTTACGGCTGCTCTGTTTCCAAGAACCTCCACTTCGGTACACCTTCAATATCCCAGGAAAGAGAAAAATGGATAAAGAAATGGTGGTACTTGGCACAATGGAATATCACTCAGCCATGAAATCAATGTCATAAGGCTAGTTAGCAGCATGATGAGTGGATTTAGGTACGATGACTCTAAGTGAAATAAGTCACACAGAAAAAGACACTTATCCTAAGATATCGCTTATAGAGGGAATGTCAAAATCGCTACACTTGAACTGAATTACAAAACAGAACAGAGTCAAACCTTTAGAAGACACACTATGGCTCCTTAACGGGAAAGGTGAGGTGGGGAGATGCATAAAACAAGGGTTTGGAATTAGCTCAGACACCGCTCCATAAGCCAAATATGTAATAGACAAGGCCTACTCCCTGCTCAGTGAACTGGACTCAACACCCCCTAGTCACCGCACAAGAATATATCTGACTAGTATGAATCTGAAAACCTATGTATCGATATCTCTCTGCAAGTGAATCAAGAGGGTGTAAAGCGGCATAAACACAGCAGGGAAAAGCAGCCAAACCCCATTCTAAACATACATTACTTTAAAAAACCCACAAAGCAAAGACAGTGAAAGAGAGAGAAATTCTTACAAAATCCGTTCAGGGTCTCTGATGCAACCTGGATTGACCATATCTAGACCCACAGCTGGATGAGACATAAGGCTGGACACTCTTGGGGCTGAGAGGATTGGTGAGGTTGGGTGAGCAAATGCAGATACTTTAAAGTAATACCGCGGGGTACCCACCCCATGGGTCTCAAATCTCCAGGTACAAGGGAATCTTCCTACATCAAAACATGCATGGGAAACCCAGAAGATGGTATGCCGTGAGATCGGGAAAGGTTTCTAAAACGCACCTCATTTCTCCTCTCCTTGTGCTCGGGTTCGCCATTCCAGCCGCTTGACTAACCATCTCCCTACTTGGAGAATCAGCACCTTTAACCTACTGTTTCGTCCAGGTTGCAATTTGTCCTGAGGATGAACGGGAAGACGGGGAACCAACGAAAGACTAGCCCTAGGTGTTGGGACAGGCACAGGTCACTCCATTTTCCCATCAGGAAGAAGAATGAACCACAGGCTCAGCCTGCCCCCCAGAACCAAAATAGGGTCTGAAGCAATCCTGCGCTTTTGCGGCCAGCTCCCAAAAAAGCGAGGAGACAAATGGAGCTCAGGGGCACTGCAATTCACAAACGTGCAGAGTTATAAATGAGAACTCTCGTCCACAAATATATTGAGGGAAGGCAACGAAGAGGATTTGAAAGCAAGGCAGATTTGCAGGAAACAGATTTCAGGAGGTAGATTCGACTCGCCTTTAAAGCACATGAAAAGCGGCAAAACGTTGACAATGATGCCCTTGGCCAAAAAGGGCGTATGCGTTTTTTCCTGAATATATTCAGGAAAAAACGCATACGCCCTTTTTGGCCAACCAAGCAAGCCGGAAGGGCAAATCAGCGCTACAAAGAAGTCTCGCTTGCCCTCGGTCAAAAGGGCCATGCTGAACAAACAGTAAAAACCAGAAAAGCAGGACAGGCCATGGAGACATGGGAGCCTTGCTACGCTGATGGGCGGGATGTAAATTGCCAACAGGCACTCTGGAGAAGAGTACGGTGTGTCCTGAAACAAGTAATAAACACAGCGTAGAGAGCATAGGGCACTTCCACTCAAGGGCGTATAAATTGGGAAAACTAAAAATCAACAAGACACAGGCACCCTAAAGTTTACGGCTGCTCTGTTTCCAAGAACCTCCACTTCGGTACACCTTCAATATCCCAGGAAAGAGAAAAATGGATAAAGAAATGGTGGTACTTGGCACAATGGAATATCACTCAGCCATGAAATCAATGTCATAAGGCTAGTTAGCAGCATGATGAGTGGATTTAGGTACGATGACTCTAAGTGAAATAAGTCACACAGAAAAAGACACTTATCCTAAGATATCGCTTATAGAGGGAATGTCAAAATCGCTACACTTGAACTGAATTACAAAACAGAACAGAGTCACACCTTTAGAAGACACACTATGGCTGCTTAACGGGAAAGGTGAGGTGGGGTGATGCATAAAACAAGGGTTTGAAATTAGCTCAGACACCGCTCCATAAGCCAAATATGTAATAGACAAGGCCTACTCCCTGCTCAGTGAACTGGACTCAACACCCCCTAGTCACCGCACAAGAATATATCTGACTAGTATGAATCTGAAAACCTATGTATCGATATCTCTCTGCAAGTGAATCAAGAGGGTGTAAAGCGGCATAAACACAGCAGGGAAAAGCAGCCAAAGCCCATTCTAAACATACATTACTTTAAAAAACCCACAAAGCAAAGACAGTGAAAGAGAGAGAAATTCTTACAAAATCCGTTCAGGGTCTCTGATGCAACCTGGATTGACCATATCTAGACCCACAGCTGGATGAGACATAAGGCTGGACACTCTTGGGGCTGAGAGGATTGGTGAGGTTGGGTGAGCAAATGCAGATACTTTAAAGTAATACCGCGGGGTACCCACCCCATGGGTCTCAAATCTCCAGGTACAAGGGAATCTTCCTACATCAAAACATGCATGGGAAACCCAGAAGATGGTATGCCGTGAGATCGGGAAAGGTTTCTAAAACGCACCTCATTTCTCCTCTCCTTGTGCTCGGGTTCGCCATTCCAGCCGCTTGACTAACCATCTCCCTACTTGGAGAATCAGCACCTTTAACCTACTGTTTCGTCCAGGTTGCAATTTGTCCTGAGGATGAACGGGAAGACGGGGAACCAACGAAAGACTAGCCCTAGGTGTTGGGACAGGCACAGGTCACTCCATTTTCCCATCAGGAAGAAGAATGAACCACAGGCTCAGCCTGCCCCCCAGAACCAAAATAGGGCCTGAAGCAATCCTGCGCTTTTGCGGCCAGCTCCCAAAAAAGCGAGGAGACAAATGGAGCTCAGGGGCACTGCAATTCACAAACGTGCAGAGTTATAAATGAGAACTCTCGTCCACAAATATATTGAGGGAAGGCAACGAAGAGGATTTGAAAGCAAGGCAGATTTGCAGGAAACAGATTTCAGGAGGTAGATTCGACTCGCCTTTAAAGCACATGAAAAGCGGCAAAACGTTGACAATGATGCCCTTGGCCAAAAAGGGCGTATGCGTTTTTTCCTGAATATATTCAGGAAAAAACGCATACGCCCTTTTTGGCCAACCAAGCAAGCCAGAAGGGCAAATCAGCGCTACAAAGAAGTCTCGCTTGCCCTCGGTCAAAAGGGCCATGCTGAACAAACAGTAAAAACCAGAAAAGCAGGACAGGCCATGGAGACATGGGAGCCTTGCTACGCTGATGGGCGGGATGTAAATTGCCAACAGGCACTCTGGAGAAGAGTACGGTGTGTCCTGAAACAAGTAATAAACACAGCGTAGAGAGCATAGGGCACTTCCACTCAAGGGCGTATAAATTGGGAAAACTAAAAATCAACAAGACACAGGCACCCTAAAGTTTACGGCTGCTCTGTTTCCAAGAACCTCCACTTCGGTACACCTTCAATATCCCAGGAAAGAGAAAAATGGATAAAGAAATGGTGGTACTTGGCACAATGGAATATCACTCAGCCATGAAATCAATGTCATAAGGCTAGTTAGCAGCATGATGAGTGGATTTAGGTACGATGACTCTAAGTGAAATAAGTCACACAGAAAAAGACACTTATCCTAAGATATCGCTTATAGAGGGAATGTCAAAATCGCTACACTTGAACTGAATTACAAAACAGAACAGAGGCACACCTTTAGAAGACACACTATGGCTGCTTAACGGGAAAGGTGAGGTGGGGTGATGCATAAAACAAGGGTTTGAAATTAGCTCAGACACCGCTCCATAAGCCAAATATGTAATAGACAAGGCCTACTCCCTGCTCAGTGAACTGGACTCAACACCCCCTAGTCACCGCACAAGAATATATCTGACTAGTATGAATCTGAAAACCTATGTATCGATATCTCTCTGCAAGTGAATCAAGAGGGTGTAAAGCGGCATAAACACAGCAGGGAAAAGCAGCCAAACCCCATTCTAAACATACATTACTTTAAAAAACCCACAAAGCAAAGACAGTGAAAGAGAGAGAAATTCTTACAAAATCCGTTCAGGGTCTCTGATGCAACCTGGATTGACCATATCTAGACCCACAGCTGGATGAGACATAAGGCTGGACACTCTTGGGGCTGAGAGGATTGGTGAGGTTGGGTGAGCAAATGCAGATACTTTAAAGTAATACCGCGGGGTACCCACCCCATGGGTCTCAAATCTCCAGGTACAAGGGAATCTTCCTACATCAAAACATGCATGGGAAACCCAGAAGATGGTATGCCGTGAGATCGGGAAAGGTTTCTAAAACGCACCTCATTTCTCCTCTCCTTGTGCTCGGGTTCGCCATTCCAGCCGCTTGACTAACCATCTCCCTACTTGGAGAATCAGCACCTTTAACCTACTGATTCGTCCAGGTTGCAATTTGTCCTGAGGATGAACGGGAAGACGGGGAACCAACGAAAGACTAGCCCTAGGTGTTGGGACAGGCACAGGTCACTCCATTTTCCCATCAGGAAGAAGAATGAACCACAGGCTCAGCCTGCCCCCCAGAACCAAAATAGGGCCTGAAGCAATCCTGCGCTTTTGCGGCCAGCTCCCAAAAAAGCGAGGAGACAAATGGAGCTCAGGGGCACTGCAATTCACAAACGTGCAGAGTTATAAATGAGAACTCTCGTCCACAAATATATTGAGGGAAGGCAACGAAGAGGATTTGAAAGCAAGGCAGATTTGCAGGAAACAGATTTCAGGAGGTAGATTCGACTCGCCTTTAAAGCACATGAAAAGCGGCTAAACGTTGACAATGATGCCCTTGGCCAAAAAGGGCGTATGCGTTTTTTCCTGAATATATTCAGGAAAAAACGCATACGCCCTTTTTGGCCAACCAAGCAAGCCGGAAGGGCAAATCAGCGCTACAAAGAAGTCTCGCTTGCCCTCGGTCAAAAGGGCCATGCTGAACAAACAGTAAAAACCAGAAAAGCAGGACAGGCCATGGAGACATGGGAGCCTTGCTACGCTGATGGGCGGGATGTAAATTGCCAACAGGCACTCTGGAGAAGAGTACGGTGTGTCCTGAAACAAGTAATAAACACAGCGTTGAGAGCATAGGGCACTTCCACTCATGGGCGTATAAATTGGGAAAACTAAAAATCAACAAGACACAGGCACCCTAAAGTTTACGGCTGCTCTGTTTCCAAGAACCTCCACTTCGGTACACCTTCAATATCCCAGGAAAGAGAAAAATGGATAAAGAAATGGTGGTACTTGGCACAGTGGAATATCACTCAGCCATGAAATCAATGTCATAAGGCTAGTTAGCAGCATGATGAGTGGATTTAGATACGATGATTCTAAGTGAAATAAGTCACACAGAAAAAGACACTTATCCTAAGATATCGCTTATAGAGGGAATGTCAAAATCGCTACACTTGAACTGAATTACAAAACAGAACAGAGTCACAACTTTAGAAGACACACTATGGCTGCTTAACGGGAAAGGTGAGGTGGGGTGATGCATAAAACAAGGGTTTGAAATTAGCTCAGACACCGCTCCATAAGCCAAATATGTAATAGACAAGGCCTACTCCCTGCTCAGTGAACTGGACTCAACACCCCCTAGTCACCGCACAAGAATATATCTGACTAGTAAGAATCTGAAAACCTATGTATCGATATCTCTCTGCAAGTGAATCAAGAGGGTGTAAAGCGGCATCAACACAGCAGGGAAAAGCAGCCAAGCCCGATTCTAAACATAAATTACTTTAAAAAACCCACAAAACAAAGACAGTGAAAGAGAGAGAAATTCTTACAAAATCCGTTCAGGGTCTCTGATGCAACCTGGATTGACCATATCTAGACCCACAGCTGGATGAGACATAAGGCTGGACACTCTTGGGGCTGAGAGGATTGGTGAGGTTGGGTGAGCAAATGCAGATCCTTTAAAGTAATACCGCGGGGTACCCACCCCATGGGTCTCAAATCTCCAGGTACAAGGGAATCTTCCTACATCAAAACATGCATGGGAAACCCAGAAGATGGTATGCCGTGAGATCGGGAAAGGTTTCTAAAACGCACCTCATTTCTCCTCTCCTTGTGCTCGGATTCGCGATTCCAGCCGCTTGACTAACCATCTCCCTACTTGGAGAATCAGCACCTTTAACCTACTGTTTCGTCCAGGTTGCAATTTGTCCTGAGGATGAACGGGAAGACGGGGAACCAACGAAAGACTAGCCCTAGGTGTTGGGACAGGCACAGGTCACTCCATTTTCCCATCAGGAAGAAGAATGAACCACAGGCTCAGCCTGCCCCCCAAACCAAAATAGGGCCTGAAGCAATCCTGCGCTTTTGCGGCCAGCTCCCAAAAAAGCGAGGAGACAAATGGAGCTCAGGGGCACTGCAATTCACAAACGTGCAGAGTTATAAATGAGAACTCTCGTCCACAAATATATTGAGGGAAGGCAACGAAGAGGATTTGAAAGCAAGGCAGATTTGCAGGAAACAGATTTCAGGAGGTAGATTCGACTCGCCTTTAAAGCACATGAAAAGCGGCAAAACGTTGACAATGATGCCCTTGGCCAAAAAGGGCGTATGCGTTTTTTCCTGAATATATTCAGGAAAAAACGCATACGCCCTTTTTGGCCAACCAAGCAAGCCGGAAGGGCAAATCAGCGCTACAAAGATGTCTCGCTTGCCCTCGGTCAAAAGGGCCATGCTGAACAAACAGTAAAAACCAGAAAAGCAGGACAGGCCATGGAGACATGGGAGCCTTGCTACGCTGATGGGCGGGATGTAAATTGCCAACAGGCACTCTGGAGAAGAGTACGGTGTGTCCTGAAACAAGTAATAAACACAGCGTAGAGAGCATAGGGCACTTCCACTCATGGGCGTATAAATTGGGAAAACTAAAAATCAACAAGACACAGGCACCCTAAAGTTTACGGCTGCTCTGTTTCCAAGAACCTCCACTTCGGTACACCTTCAATATCCCAGGAAAGAGAAAAATGGATAAAGAAATGGTGGTACTTGGCACAATGGAATATCACTCAGCCATGAAATCAATGTCATAAGGCTAGTTAGCAGCATGATGAGTGGATTTAGGTACGATGACTCTAAGTGAAATAAGTCACACAGAAAAAGACACTTATCCTAAGATATCGCTTATAGAGGGAATGTCAAAATCGCTACACTTGAACTGAATTACAAAACAGAACAGAGTCACACCTTTAGAAGACACACTATGGCTGCTTAACGGGAAAGGTGAGGTGGGGTGATGCATAAAACAAGGGTTTGGAATTAGCTCAGACACCGCTCCATAAGCCAAATATGTAATAGACAAGGCCTACTCCCTGCTCAGTGAACTGGACTCAACACCCCCTAGTCACCGCACAAGAATATATCTGACTAGTATGAATCTGAAAACCTATGTATCGATATCTCTCTGCAAGTGAATCAAGAGGGTGTAAAGCGGCATAAACACAGCAGGGAAAAGCAGCCAAACCCCATTCTAAACATACATTACTTTAAAAAACCCACAAAGCAAAGACAGTGAAAGAGAGAGAAATTCTTACAAAATCCGTTCAGGGTCTCTGATGCAACCTGGATTGACCATATCTAGACCCACAGCTGGATGAGACATAAGGCTGGACACTCTTGGGGCTGAGAGGATTGGTGAGGTTGGGTGAGCAAATGCAGATCCTTTAAAGTAATACCGCGGGGTACCCACCCCATGGGTCTCAAATCTCCAGGTACAAGGGCATCTTCCTACATCAAAACATGCATGGGAAACCCAGAAGATGGTATGCCGTGAGATCGGGAAAGGTTTCTAAAACGCACCTCATTTCTCCTCTCCTTGTGCTCGGATTCGCGATTCCAGCCGCTTGACTAACCATCTCCCTACTTGGAGAATCAGCACCTTTAACCTACTGTTTCGTCCAGGTTGCAATTTGTCCTGAGGATGAACGGGAAGACGGGGAACCAACGAAAGACTAGCCCTAGGTGTTGGGACAGGCACAGGTCACTCCATTTTCCCATCAGGAAGAAGAATGAACCACAGGCTCAGCCTGCCCCCCAGAACCAAAATAGGGCCTGAAGCAATCCTGCGCTTTTGCGGCCAGCTCCCAAAAAAGCGAGGAGACAAATGGAGCTCAGGGGCACTGCAATTCACAAACGTGCAGAGTTATAAATGAGAACTCTCGTCCACAAATATATTGAGGGAAGGCAACGAAGAGGATTTGAAAGCAAGGCAGATTTGCAGGAAACAGATTTCAGGAGGTAGATTCGACTCGCCTTTAAAGCACATGAAAAGCGGCAAAACGTTGACAATGATGCCCTTGGCCAAAAAGGGCGTATGCGTTTTTTCCTGAATATATTCAGGAAAAAACGCATACGCCCTTTTTGGCCAACCAAGCAAGCCGGAAGGGCAAATCAGTGCTACAAAGAAGTCTCGCTTGCCCTCGGTCAAAAGGGCCATGCTGAACAAAGTGTAAAAACCAGAAAAGCAGGACAGGCCATGGAGACATGGGAGCCTTGCTACGCTGATGGGCGGGATGTAAATTGCCAACAGGCACTCTGGAGAAGAGTACGGTGTGTCCTGAAACAAGTAATAAACACAGCGTAGAGAGCATAGGGCACTTCCACTCAAGGGCGTATAAATTGGGAAAACTAAAAATCAACAAGACACAGGCACCCTAAAGTTTACGGCTGCTCTGTTTCCAAGAACCTCCACTTCGGTACACCTTCAATATCCCAGGAAAGAGAAAAATGGATAAAGAAATGGTGGTACTTGGCACAATGGAATATCACTCAGCCATGAAATCAATGTCATAAGGCTAGTTAGCAGCATGATGAGTGGATTTAGGTACGATGACTCTAAGTGAAATAAGTCACACAGAAAAAGACACTTATCCTAAGATATCGCTTATAGAGGGAATGTCAAAATCGCTACACTTGAACTGAATTACAAAACAGAACAGAGTCAAACCTTTAGAAGACACACTATGGCTCCTTAACGGGAAAGGTGAGGTGGGGAGATGCATAAAACAAGGGTTTGGAATTAGCTCAGACACCGCTCCATAAGCCAAATATGTAATAGACAAGGCCTACTCCCTGCTCAGTGAACTGGACTCAACACCCCCTAGTCACCGCACAAGAATATATCTGACTAGTATGAATCTGAAAACCTATGTATCGATATCTCTCTGCAAGTGAATCAAGAGGGTGTAAAGCGGCATAAACACAGCAGGGAAAAGCAGCCAAAGCCCATTCTAAACATACATTACTTTAAAAAACCCACAAAGCAAAGACAGTGAAAGAGAGAGAAATTCTTACAAAATCCGTTCAGGGTCTCTGATGCAACCTGGATTGACCATATCTAGACCCACAGCTGGATGAGACATAAGGCTGGACACTCTTGGGGCTGAGAGGATTGGTGAGGTTGGGTGAGCAAATGCAGATACTTTAAAGTAATACCGCGGGGTACCCACCCCATGGGTCTCAAATCTCCAGGTACAAGGGAATCTTCCTACATCAAAACATGCATGGGAAACCCAGAAGATGGTATGCCGTGAGATCGGGAAAGGTTTCTAAAACGCACCTCATTTCTCCTCTCCTTGTGCTCGGGTTCGCCATTCCAGCCGCTTGACTAACCATCTCCCTACTTGGAGAATCAGCACCTTTAACCTACTGTTTCGTCCAGGTTGCAATTTGTCCTGAGGATGAACGGGAAGACGGGGAACCAACGAAAGACTAGCCCTAGGTGTTGGGACAGGCACAGGTCACTCCATTTTCCCATCAGGAAGAAGAATGAACCACAGGCTCAGCCTGCCCCCCAGAACCAAAATAGGGTCTGAAGCAATCCTGCGCTTTTGCGGCCAGCTCCCAAAAAAGCGAGGAGACAAATGGAGCTCAGGGGCACTGCAATTCACAAACGTGCAGAGTTATAAATGAGAACTCTCGTCCACAAATATATTGAGGGAAGGCAACGAAGAGGATTTGAAAGCAAGGCAGATTTGCAGGAAACAGATTTCAGGAGGTAGATTCGACTCGCCTTTAAAGCACATGAAAAGCGGCAAAACGTTGACAATGATGCCCTTGGCCAAAAAGGGCGTATGCGTTTTTTCCTGAATATATTCAGGAAAAAACGCATACGCCCTTTTTGGCCAACCAAGCAAGCCGGAAGGGCAAATCAGCGCTACAAAGAAGTCTCGCTTGCCCTCGGTCAAAAGGGCCATGCTGAACAAACAGTAAAAACCAGAAAAGCAGGACAGGCCATGGAGACATGGGAGCCTTGCTACGCTGATGGGCGGGATGTAAATTGCCAACAGGCACTCTGGAGAAGAGTACGGTGTGTCCTGAAACAAGTAATAAACACAGCGTAGAGAGCATAGGGCACTTCCACTCAAGGGCGTATAAATTGGGAAAACTAAAAATCAACAAGACACAGGCACCCTAAAGTTTACGGCTGCTCTGTTTCCAAGAACCTCCACTTCGGTACACCTTCAATATCCCAGGAAAGAGAAAAATGGATAAAGAAATGGTGGTACTTGGCACAATGGAATATCACTCAGCCATGAAATCAATGTCATAAGGCTAGTTAGCAGCATGATGAGTGGATTTAGGTACGATGACTCTAAGTGAAATAAGTCACACAGAAAAAGACACTTATCCTAAGATATCGCTTATAGAGGGAATGTCAAAATCGCTACACTTGAACTGAATTACAAAACAGAACAGAGTCACACCTTTAGAAGACACACTATGGCTGCTTAACGGGAAAGGTGAGGTGGGGTGATGCATAAAACAAGGGTTTGAAATTAGCTCAGACACCGCTCCATAAGCCAAATATGTAATAGACAAGGCCTACTCCCTGCTCAGTGAACTGGACTCAACACCCCCTAGTCACCGCACAAGAATATATCTGACTAGTATGAATCTGAAAACCTATGTATCGATATCTCTCTGCAAGTGAATCAAGAGGGTGTAAAGCGGCATAAACACAGCAGGGAAAAGCAGCCAAACCCCATTCTAAACATACATTACTTTAAAAAACCCACAAAGCAAAGACAGTGAAAGAGAGAGAAATTCTTACAAAATCCGTTCAGGGTCTCTGATGCAACCTGGATTGACCATATCTAGACCCACAGCTGGATGAGACATAAGGCTGGACACTCTTGGGGCTGAGAGGATTGGTGAGGTTGGGTGAGCAAATGCAGATACTTTAAAGTAATACCGCGGGGTACCCACCCCATGGGTCTCAAATCTCCAGGTACAAGGGAATCTTCCTACATCAAAACATGCATGGGAAACCCAGAAGATGGTATGCCGTGAGATCGGGAAAGGTTTCTAAAACGCACCTCATTTCTCCTCTCCTTGTGCTCGGGTTCGCCATTCCAGCCGCTTGACTAACCATCTCCCTACTTGGAGAATCAGCACCTTTAACCTACTGTTTCGTCCAGGTTGCAATTTGTCCTGAGGATGAACGGGAAGACGGGGAACCAACGAAAGACTAGCCCTAGGTGTTGGGACAGGCACAGGTCACTCCATTTTCCCATCAGGAAGAAGAATGAACCACAGGCTCAGCCTGCCCCCCAGAACCAAAATAGGGCCTGAAGCAATCCTGCGCTTTTGCGGCCAGCTCCCAAAAAAGCGAGGAGACAAATGGAGCTCAGGGGCACTGCAATTCACAAACGTGCAGAGTTATAAATGAGAACTCTCGTCCACAAATATATTGAGGGAAGGCAACGAAGAGGATTTGAAAGCAAGGCAGATTTGCAGGAAACAGATTTCAGGAGGTAGATTCGACTCGCCTTTAAAGCACATGAAAAGCGGCAAAACGTTGACAATGATGCCCTTGGCCAAAAAGGGCGTATGCGTTTTTTCCTGAATATATTCAGGAAAAAACGCATACGCCCTTTTTGGCCAACCAAGCAAGCCAGAAGGGCAAATCAGCGCTACAAAGAAGTCTCGCTTGCCCTCGGTCAAAAGGGCCATGCTGAACAAACAGTAAAAACCAGAAAAGCAGGACAGGCCATGGAGACATGGGAGCCTTGCTACGCTGATGGGCGGGATGTAAATTGCCAACAGGCACTCTGGAGAAGAGTACGGTGTGTCCTGAAACAAGTAATAAACACAGCGTAGAGAGCATAGGGCACTTCCACTCAAGGGCGTATAAATTGGGAAAACTAAAAATCAACAAGACACAGGCACCCTAAAGTTTACGGCTGCTCTGTTTCCAAGAACCTCCACTTCGGTACACCTTCAATATCCCAGGAAAGAGAAAAATGGATAAAGAAATGGTGGTACTTGGCACAATGGAATATCACTCAGCCATGAAATCAATGTCATAAGGCTAGTTAGCAGCATGATGAGTGGATTTAGGTACGATGACTCTAAGTGAAATAAGTCACACAGAAAAAGACACTTATCCTAAGATATCGCTTATAGAGGGAATGTCAAAATCGCTACACTTGAACTGAATTACAAAACAGAACAGAGGCACACCTTTAGAAGACACACTATGGCTGCTTAACGGGAAAGGTGAGGTGGGGTGATGCATAAAACAAGGGTTTGAAATTAGCTCAGACACCGCTCCATAAGCCAAATATGTAATAGACAAGGCCTACTCCCTGCTCAGTGAACTGGACTCAACACCCCCTAGTCACCGCACAAGAATATATCTGACTAGTATGAATCTGAAAACCTATGTATCGATATCTCTCTGCAAGTGAATCAAGAGGGTGTAAAGCGGCATAAACACAGCAGGGAAAAGCAGCCAAACCCCATTCTAAACATACATTACTTTAAAAAACCCACAAAGCAAAGACAGTGAAAGAGAGAGAAATTCTTACAAAATCCGTTCAGGGTCTCTGATGCAACCTGGATTGACCATATCTAGACCCACAGCTGGATGAGACATAAGGCTGGACACTCTTGGGGCTGAGAGGATTGGTGAGGTTGGGTGAGCAAATGCAGATACTTTAAAGTAATACCGCGGGGTACCCACCCCATGGGTCTCAAATCTCCAGGTACAAGGGAATCTTCCTACATCAAAACATGCATGGGAAACCCAGAAGATGGTATGCCGTGAGATCGGGAAAGTTTCTAAAACGCACCTCATTTCTCCTCTCCTTGTGCTCGGGTTCGCCATTCCAGCCGCTTGACTAACCATCTCCCTACTTGGAGAATCAGCACCTTTAACCTCCTGATTGTACAGGTTGCAATTTGTCCTGAGGATGAACGGGAAGACGCGGAACCAACGAGAGACGAGCCCTAGGTGTTGGGACAGGCATAGGTCACTCCATTTTCCCATCAGGAAGAAGAATGAACCACAGGCTCAGCCTGCCCCCCAGAACCAAAATAGGGCCTGAAGCAATCCTGCGCTTTTGCGGCCAGCTCCCAAAAAAGCGAGGAGACAAATGGAGCTCAGGGGCACTGCAATTCACAAACGTGCAGAGTTATAAATGAGAACTCTCGTCCACAAATATATTGAGGGAAGGCAACGAAGAGGATTTGAAAGCAAGGCAGATTTGCAGGAAACAGATTTCAGGAGGTAGATTCGACTCGCCTTTAAAGCACATGAAAAGCGGCAAAACGTTGACAATGATGCCCTTGGCCAAAAAGGGCGTATGCGTTTTTTCCTGAATATATTCAGGAAAAAACGCATACGCCCTTTTTGGCCAACCAAGCAAGCCGGAAGGGCAAATCAGCGCTACAAAGAAGTCTCGCTTGCCCTCGGTCAAAAGGGCCATGCTGAACAAACAGTAAAAACCAGAAAAGCAGGACAGGCCATGGAGACATGGGAGCCTTGCTACGCTGATGGGCGGGATGTAAATTGCCAACAGGCACTCTGGAGAAGAGTACGGTGTGTCCTGAAACAAGTAATAAACACAGCGTAGAGAGCATAGGGCACTTCCACTCAAGGGCGTATAAATTGGGAAAACTAAAAATCAACAAGACACAGGCACCCTAAAGTTTACGGCTGCTCTGTTTCCAAGAACCTCCACTTCGGTACACCTTCAATATCCCAGGAAAGAGAAAAATGGATAAAGAAATGGTGGTACTTGGCACAATGGAATATCACTCAGCCATGAAATCAATGTCATAAGGCTAGTTAGCAGCATGATGAGTGGATTTAGGTACGATGACTCTAAGTGAAATAAGTCACACAGAAAAAGACACTTATCCTAAGATATCGCTTATAGAGGGAATGTCAAAATCGCTACACTTGAACTGAATTACAAAACAGAACAGAGTCACACCTTTAGAAGACACACTATGGCTGCTTAACGGGAAAGGTGAGGTGGGGTGATGCATAAAACAAGGGTTTGAAATTAGCTCAGACACCGCTCCATAAGCCAAATATGTAATAGACAAGGCCTACTCCCTGCTCAGTGAACTGGACTCAACACCCCCTAGTCACCGCACAAGAATATATCTGACTAGTATGAATCTGAAAACCTATGTATCGATATCTCTCTGCAAGTGAATCAAGAGGGTGTAAAGCGGCATAAACACAGCAGGGAAAAGCAGCCAAACCCCATTCTAAACATACATTACTTTAAAAAACCCACAAAGCAAAGACAGTGAAAGAGAGAGAAATTCTTACAAAATCCGTTCAGGGTCTCTGATGCAACCTGGATTGACCATATCTAGACCCACAGCTGGATGAGACATAAGGCTGGACACTCTTGGGGCTGAGAGGATTGGTGAGGTTGGGTGAGCAAATGCAGATACTTTAAAGTAATACCGCGGGGTACCCACCCCATGGGTCTCAAATCTCCAGGTACAAGGGAATCTTCCTACATCAAAACATGCATGGGAAACCCAGAAGATGGTATGCCGTGAGATCGGGAAAGGTTTCTAAAACGCACCTCATTTCTCCTCTCCTTGTGCTCGGGTTCGCCATTCCAGCCGCTTGACTAACCATCTCCCTACTTGGAGAATCAGCACCTTTAACCTACTGTTTCGTCCAGGTTGCAATTTGTCCTGAGGATGAACGGGAAGACGGGGAACCAACGAAAGACTAGCCCTAGGTGTTGGGACAGGCACAGGTCACTCCATTTTCCCATCAGGAAGAAGAATGAACCACAGGCTCAGCCTGCCCCCCAGAACCAAAATAGGGCCTGAAGCAATCCTGCGCTTTTGCGGCCAGCTCCCAAAAAAGCGAGGAGACAAATGGAGCTCAGGGGCACTGCAATTCACAAACGTGCAGAGTTATAAATGAGAACTCTCGTCCACAAATATATTGAGGGAAGGCAACGAAGAGGATTTGAAAGCAAGGCAGATTTGCAGGAAACAGATTTCAGGAGGTAGATTCGACTCGCCTTTAAAGCACATGAAAAGCGGCAAAACGTTGACAATGATGCCCTTGGCCAAAAAGGGCGTATGCGTTTTTTCCTGAATATATTCAGGAAAAAACGCATACGCCCTTTTTGGCCAACCAAGCAAGCCAGAAGGGCAAATCAGCGCTACAAAGAAGTCTCGCTTGCCCTCGGTCAAAAGGGCCATGCTGAACAAACAGTAAAAACCAGAAAAGCAGGACAGGCCATGGAGACATGGGAGCCTTGCTACGCTGATGGGCGGGATGTAAATTGCCAACAGGCACTCTGGAGAAGAGTACGGTGTGTCCTGAAACAAGTAATAAACACAGCGTAGAGAGCATAGGGCACTTCCACTCAAGGGCGTATAAATTGGGAAAACTAAAAATCAACAAGACACAGGCACCCTAAAGTTTACGGCTGCTCTGTTTCCAAGAACCTCCACTTCGGTACACCTTCAATATCCCAGGAAAGAGAAAAATGGATAAAGAAATGGTGGTACTTGGCACAATGGAATATCACTCAGCCATGAAATCAATGTCATAAGGCTAGTTAGCAGCATGATGAGTGGATTTAGGTACGATGACTCTAAGTGAAATAAGTCACACAGAAAAAGACACTTATCCTAAGATATCGCTTATAGAGGGAATGTCAAAATCGCTACACTTGAACTGAATTACAAAACAGAACAGAGTCACACCTTTAGAAGACACACTATGGCTGCTTAACGGGAAAGGTGAGGTGGGGTGATGCATAAAACAAGGGTTTGAAATTAGCTCAGACACCGCTCCATAAGCCAAATATGTAATAGACAAGGCCTACTCCCTGCTCAGTGAACTGGACTCAACACCCCCTAGTCACCGCACAAGAATATATCTGACTAGTATGAATCTGAAAACCTATGTATCGATATCTCTCTGCAAGTGAATCAAGAGGGTGTAAAGCGGCATAAACACAGCAGGGAAAAGCAGCCAAACCCCATTCTAAACATACATTACTTTAAAAAACCCACAAAGCAAAGACAGTGAAAGAGAGAGAAATTCTTACAAAATCCGTTCAGGGTCTCTGATGCAACCTGGATTGACCATATCTAGACCCACAGCTGGATGAGACATAAGGCTGGACACTCTTGGGGCTGAGAGGATTGGTGAGGTTGGGTGAGCAAATGCAGATACTTTAAAGTAATACCGCGGGGTACCCACCCCATGGGTCTCAAATCTCCAGGTACAAGGGAATCTTCCTACATCAAAACATGCATGGGAAAGCCAGAAGATGGTATGCCGTGAGATCGGGAAAGGTTTCTAAAACGCACCTCATTTCTCCTCTCCTTGTGCTCGGGTTCGCCATTCCAGCCGCTTGACTAACCATCTCCCTACTTGGAGAATCAGCACCTTTAACCTACTGTTTCGTCCAGGTTGCAATTTGTCCTGAGGATGAACGGGAAGACGGGGAACCAACGAAAGACTAGCCCTAGGTGTTGGGACAGGCACAGGTCACTCCATTTTCCCATCAGGAAGAAGAATGAACCACAGGCTCAGCCTGCCCCCCAGAACCAAAATAGGGCCTGAAGCAATCCTGCGCTTTTGCGGCCAGCTCCCAAAAAAGCGAGGAGACAAATGGAGCTCAGGGGCACTGCAATTCACAAACGTGCAGAGTTATAAATGAGAACTCTCGTCCACAAATATATTGAGGGAAGGCAACGAAGAGGATTTGAAAGCAAGGCAGATTTGCAGGAAACAGATTTCAGGAGGTAGATTCGACTCGCCTTTAAAGCACATGAAAAGCGGCAAAACGTTGACAATGATGCCCTTGGCCAAAAAGGGCGTATGCGTTTTTTCCTGAATATATTCAGGAAAAAACGCATACGCCCTTTTTGGCCAACCAAGCAAGCCAGAAGGGCAAATCAGCGCTACAAAGAAGTCTCGCTTGCCCTCGGTCAAAAGGGCCATGCTGAACAAACAGTAAAAACCAGAAAAGCAGGACAGGCCATGGAGACATGGGAGCCTTGCTACGCTGATGGGCGGGATGTAAATTGCCAACAGGCACTCTGGAGAAGAGTACGGTGTGTCCTGAAACAAGTAATAAACACAGCGTAGAGAGCATAGGGCACTTCCACTCAAGGGCGTATAAATTGGGAAAACTAAAAATCAACAAGACACAGGCACCCTAAAGTTTACGGCTGCTCTGTTTCCAAGAACCTCCACTTCGGTACACCTTCAATATCCCAGGAAAGAGAAAAATGGATAAAGAAATGGTGGTACTTGGCACAATGGAATATCACTCAGCCATGAAATCAATGTCATAAGGCTAGTTAGCAGCATGATGAGTGGATTTAGGTACGATGACTCTAAGTGAAATAAGTCACACAGAAAAAGACACTTATCCTAAGATATCGCTTATAGAGGGAATGTCAAAATCGCTACACTTGAACTGAATTACAAAACAGAACAAAGTCACACCTTTAGAAGACACACTATGGCTGCTTAACGGGAAAGGTGAGGTGGGGTGATGCATAAAACAAGGGTTTGGAATTAGCTCAGACACCGCTCCATAAGCCAAATATGTAATAGACAAGGCCTACTCCCTGCTCAGTGAACTGGACTCAACACCCCCTAGTCACCGCACAAGAATATATCTGACTAGTATGAATCTGAAAACCTATATATCGATATCTCTCTGCAAGTGAATCAAGAGGGTGTAAAGCGGCATAAACACAGCAGGGAAAAGCAGCCAAACCCCATTCTAAACATACATTACTTTAAAAAACCCACAAAGCAAAGACAGTGAAAGAGAGAGAAATTCTTACAAAATCCGTTCAGGGTCTCTGATGCAACCTGGATTGACCATATCTAGACCCACAGCTGGATGAGACATAAGGCTGGACACTCTTGGGGCTGAGAGGATTGGTGAGGTTGGGTGAGCAAATGCAGATACTTTAAAGTAATACCGCGGGGTACCCACCCCATGGGTCTCAAATCTCCAGGTACAAGGGAATCTTCCTACATCAAAACATGCATGGGAAACCCAGAAGATGGTATGCCGTGAGATCGGGAAAGGTTTCTAAAATGCACCTCATTTCTCCTCTCCTTGTGCTCGGGTTCGCCATTCCAGCCGCTTGACTAACCAACTCCCTACTTGGAGAATCAGCACCTTTAACCTACTGTTTCGTCCAGGTTGCAATTTGTCCTGAGGATGAACGGGAAGACGGGGAACCAACGAAAGACTAGCCCTAGGTGTTGGGACAGGCACAGGTCACTCCATTTTCCCATCAGGAAGAAGAATGAACCACAGGCTCAGCCTGCCCCCCAGAACCAAAATAGGGCCTGAAGCAATCCTGCGCTTTTGCGGCCAGCTCCCAAAAATGCGAGGAGACAAATGGAGCTCAGGGGCACTGCAATTCACAAACGTGCAGAGTTATAAATGAGAACTCTCGTCCACAAATATATTGAGGGAAGGCAACGAAGAGGATTTGAAAGCAAGGCAGATTTGCAGGAAACAGATTTCAGGAGGTAGATTCGACTCGCCTTTAAAGCACATGAAAAGCGGCAAAACGTTGACAATGATGCCCTTGGCCAAAAACGGCGTATGCGTTTTTTCCTGAATATATTCAGGAAAAAACGCATACGCCCTTTTTGGCCAACCAAGCAAGCCGGAAGGGCAAATCAGCGCTACAAAGAAGTCTCGCTTGCCCTCGGTCAAAAGGGCCATGCTGAACAAAGTGTAAAAACCAGAAAAGCAGGACAGGCCATGGAGACATGGAAGCCTTGCTACGCTGATGGGCGGGATGTAAATTGCCAACAGGCACTCTGGAGAAGAGTACGGTGTGTCCTGAAACAAGTAATAAACACAGCGTTGAGAGCATAGGGCACTTCCACTCATGGGCGTATAAATTGGGAAAACTAAAAATCAACAAGACACAGGCACCCTAAAGTTTACGGCTGCTCTGTTTCCAAGAACCTCCACTTCGGTACACCTTCAATATCCCAGGAAAGAGAAAAATGGATAAAGAAATGGTGGTACTTGGCACAGTGGAATATCACTCAGCCATGAAATCAATGTCATAAGGCTAGTTAGCAGCATGATGAGTGGATTTAGGTACGATGACTCTAAGTGAAATAAGTCACACAGAAAAAGACACTTATCCTAAGATATCGCTTATAGAGGGAATGTCAAAATCGCTACACTTGAACTGAATTACAAAACAGAACAGAGTCACACCTTTAGAAGACACACTATGGCTGCTTAACGGGAAAGGTGAGGTGGGGTGATGCATAAAACAAGGGTTTGGAATTAGCTCAGACACCGCTCCATAAGCCAAATATGTAATAGACAAGGCCTACTCCCTGCTCAGTGAACTGGACTCAACACCCCCTAGTCACCGCACAAGAATATATCTGACTAGTATGAATCTGAAAACCTATGTATCGATATCTCTCTGCAAGTGAATCAAGAGGGTGTAAAGCGGCATAAACACAGCAGGGAAAAGCAGCCAAACCCCATTCTAAACATACATTACTTTAAAAAACCCACAAAGCAAAGACAGTGAAAGAGAGAGAAATTCTTACAAAATCCGTTCAGGGTCTCTGATGCAACCTGGATTGACCATATCTAGACCCACAGCTGGATGAGACATAAGGCTGGACACTCTTGGGGCTGAGAGGATTGGTGAGGTTGGGTGAGCAAATGCAGATCCTTTAAAGTAATACCGCGGGGTACCCACCCCATGGGTCTCAAATCTCCAGGTACAAGGGAATCTTCCTACATCAAAACATGCATGGGAAACCCAGAAGATGGTATGCCGTGAGATCGGGAAAGGTTTCTAAAACGCACCTCATTTCTCCTCTCCTTGTGCTCGGGTTCGCCATTCCAGCCGCTTGACTAACCATCTCCCTACTTGGAGAATCAGCACCTTTAACCTACTGTTTCGTCCAGGTTGCAATTTGTCCTGAGGATGAACGGGAAGACGGGGAACCAACGAAAGACTAGCCCTAGGTGTAGGGACAGGCACAGGTCACTCCATTTTCCCATCAGGAAGAAGAATGAACCACAGGCTCAGCCTGCCCCCCAGAACCAAAATAGGGCCTGAAGCAATCCTGCGCTTTTGCGGCCAGCTCCCAAAAAAGCGAGGAGACAAATGGAGCTCAGGGGCACTGCAATTCACAAACGTGCAGAGTTATAAATGAGAACTCTCGTCCACAAATATATTGAGGGAAGGCAACGAAGAGGATTTGAAAGCAAGGCAGATTTGCAGGAAACAGATTTCAGGAGGTAGATTCGACTCGCCTTTAAAGCACATGAAAAGCGGCAAAACGTTGACAATGATGCCCTTGGCCAAAAAGGGCGTATGCGTTTTTTCCTAAATATATTCAGGAAAAAACGCATACGCCCTTTTTGGCCAACCAAGCAAGCCGGAAGGGCAAATCAGCGCTACAAAGAAGTCTCGCTTGCCCTCGGTCAAAAGGGCCATGCTGAACAAAGTGTAAAAACCAGAAAAGCAGGACAGGCCATGGAGACATGGAAGCCTTGCTACGCTGATGGGCGGGATGTAAATTGCCAACAGGCACTCTGGAGAAGAGTATGGTGTGTCCTGAAACAAGTAATAAACACAGCGTAGAGAGCATAGGGCACTTCCACTCATGGGCGTATAAATTGGGAAAACTAAAAATCAACAAGACACAGGCACCCTAAAGTTTACGGCTGCTCTGTTTCCAAGAACCTCCACTTCGGTACACCTTCAATATCCCAGGAAAGAGAAAAATGGATAAAGAAATGGTGGTACTTGGCACAGTGGAATATCACTCAGCCATGAAATCAATGTCATAAGGCTAGTTAGCAGCATGATGAGTGGATTTAGATACGATGATTCTAAGTGAAATAAGTCACACAGAAAAAGACACTTATCCTAAGATATCGCTTATAGAGGGAATGTCAAAATCGCTACACTTGAACTGAATTACAAAACAGAACAGAGTCACACCTTTAGAAGACACACTATGGCTGCTTAACGGGAAAGGTGAGGTGGGGTGATGCATAAAACAAGGGTTTGAAATTAGCTCAGACACCGCTCCATAAGCCAAATATGTAATAGACAAGGCCTACTCCCTGCTCAGTGAACTGGACTCAACACCCCCTAGTCACCGCACAAGAATATATCTGACTAGTAAGAATCTGAAAACCTATGTATCGATATCTCTCTGCAAGTGAATCAAGAGGGTGTAAAGCGGCATCAACACAGCAGGGAAAAGCAGCCAAGCCCGATTCTAAACATAAATTACTTTAAAAAACCCACAAAACAAAGACAGTGAAAGAGAGAGAAATTCTTACAAAATCCGTTCAGGGTCTATGATGCAACCTGGATTGACCATATCAAGACCCACAGCTGGATGAGACATAAGGCTGGACATTCTTGGGGCTGAGAGGGTTGGTGAGGTTGGGTGAGCAAATGCAGATACTTTAAAGTAACACTGCGGGGAACACACCCCATGGGTCTCAAATCTCCAGGTACAAGGGAATCTTCCTACATCAAAACATGCATGGGAAACCCAGAAGATGGTATGCCATGAGATCGGGAAAGGTTTCTAAAACGCACCTCATTTCTCCTCTCCTTGTGCTCGGGTTCGCCATTCCAGCCGCTTGACTAACCATCTCCCTACTTGGAGAATCAGCACCTTTAACCTCCTGATTGTACAGGTTGCAATTTGTCCTGAGGATGAACGGGAAGACGCGGAACCAACGAGAGACGAGCCCTAGGTGTTGGGACAGGCATAGGTCACTCCATTTTCCCATCAGGAAGAAGAATGAACCACAGGCTCAGCCTGCCCCCCAGAACCAAAATAGGGCCTGAAGCTATCCTGCGCTTTTGCGGCCAGCTCCCAAAAAAGCGAGGAGACAAATGGAGCTCAGGGGCACTGCAATTCACAAACGTGCAGAGTTATAAATGAGAACTCTCGTCCACAAATATATTGAGGGAAGGCAACGAAGAGGATTTGAAAGCAAGGCAGATTTGCAGGAAACAGATTTCAGGAGGTAGATTCGACTCGCCTTTAAAGCACATGAAAAGTGGCAAAACGTTGACAATGATGCCCTTGGCCAAAAAGGGCGTATGCGTTTTTTCCTGAATATATTCAGGAAAAAACGCATACGCCCTTTTTGGCCAACCAAGCAAGCCGGAAGGGCAAATCAGCGCTACAAAGAAGTCTCGCTTGCCCTCGGTCAAAAGGGCCATGCTGAACAAAGTGTAAAAACCAGAAAAGCAGGACAGGCCATGGAGACATGGAAGCCTTGCTACGCTGATGGGCGGGATGTAAATTGCCAACAGGCACTCTGGAGAAGAGTACGGTGTGTCCTGAAACAAGTAATAAACACAGCGTTGAGAGCATAGGGCACTTCCACTCATGGGCGTATAAATTGGGAAAACTAAAAATCAACAAGACACAGGCACCCTAAAGTTTACGGCTGCTCTGTTTCCAAGAACCTCCACTTCGGTACACCTTCAATATCCCAGGAAAGAGAAAAATGGATAAAGAAATGGTGGTACTTGGCACAGTGGAATATCACTCAGCCATGAAATCAATGTCATAAGGCTAGTTAGCAGCATGATGAGTGGATTTAGGTACGATGACTCTAAGTGAAATAAGTCACACAGAAAAAGACACTTATCCTAAGATATCGCTTATAGAGGGAATGTCAAAATCGCTACACTTGAACTGAATTACAAAACAGAACAGAGTCACACCTTTAGAAGACACACTATGGCTGCTTAACGGGAAAGGTGAGGTGGGGTGATGCATAAAACAAGGGTTTGGAATTAGCTCAGACACCGCTCCATAAGCCAAATATGTAATAGACAAGGCCTACTCCCTGCTCAGTGAACTGGACTCAACACCCCCTAGTCACCGCACAAGAATATATCTGACTAGTATGAATCTGAAAACCTATGTATCGATATCTCTCTGCAAGTGAATCAAGAGGGTGTAAAGCGGCATAAACACAGCAGGGAAAAGCAGCCAAACCCCATTCTAAACATACATTACTTTAAAAAACCCACAAAGCAAAGACAGTGAAAGAGAGAGAAATTCTTACAAAATCCGTTCAGGGTCTCTGATGCAACCTGGATTGACCATATCTAGACCCACAGCTGGATGAGACATAAGGCTGGACACTCTTGGGGCTGAGAGGATTGGTGAGGTTGGGTGAGCAAATGCAGATCCTTTAAAGTAATACCGCGGGGTACCCACCCCATGGGTCTCAAATCTCCAGGTACAAGGGAATCTTCCTACATCAAAACATGCATGGGAAACCCAGAAGATGGTATGCCGTGAGATCGGGAAAGGTTTCTAAAATGCACCTCATTTCTCCTCTCCTTGTGCTCGGGTTCGCCATTCCAGCCGCTTGACTAACCATCTCCCTACTTGGAGAATCAGCACCTTTAACCTACTGTTTCGTCCAGGTTGCAATTTGTCCTGAGGATGAACGGGAAGACGGGGAACCAACGAAAGACTAGCCCTAGGTGTTGGGACAGGCACAGGTCACTCCATTTTCCCATCAGGAAGAAGAATGAACCACAGGCTCAGCCTGCCCCCCAGAACCAAAATAGGGCCTGAAGCAATCCTGCGCTTTTGCGGCCAGCTCCCAAAAAAGCGAGGAGACAAATGGAGCTCAGGGGCACTGCAATTCACAAACGTGCAGAGTTATAAATGAGAACTCTCGTCCACAAATATATTGAGGGAAGGCAACGAAGAGGATTTGAAAGCAAGGCAGATTTGCAGGAAACAGATTTCAGGAGGTAGATTCGACTCGCCTTTAAAGCACATGAAAAGCGGCAAAACGTTGACAATGATGCCCTTGGCCAAAAAGGGCGTATGCGTTTTTTCCTAAATATATTCAGGAAAAAACGCATACGCCCTTTTTGGCCAAAAAGCAAGCCGGAAGGGCAAATCAGCGCTACAAAGAAGTCTCGCTTGCCCTCGGTCAAAAGGGCCATGCTGAACAAAGTGTAAAAACCAGAAAAGCAGGACAGGCCATGGAGACATGGAAGCCTTGCTACGCTGATGGGCGGGATGTAAATTGCCAACAGGCACTCTGGAGAAGAGTACGGTGTGTCCTGAAACAAGTAATAAACACAGCGTTGAGAGCATAGGGCACTTCCACTCATGGGCGTATAAATTGGGAAAACTAAAAATCAACAAGACACAGGCACCCTAAAGTTTACGGCTGCTCTGTTTCCAAGAACCTCCACTTCGGTACACCTTCAATATCCCAGGAAAGAGAAAAATGGATAAAGAAATGGTGGTACTTGGCACAGTGGAATATCACTCAGCCATGAAATCAATGTCATAAGGCTAGTTAGCAGCATGATGAGTGGATTTAGATACGATGATTCTAAGTGAAATAAGTCACACAGAAAAAGACACTTATCCTAAGATATCGCTTATAGAGGGAATGTCAAAATCGCTACACTTGAACTGAATTACAAAACAGAACAGAGTCACACCTTTAGAAGACACACTATGGCTGCTTAACGGGAAAGGTGAGGTGGGGTGATGCATAAAACAAGGGTTTGAAATTAGCTCAGACACCGCTCCATAAGCCAAATATGTAATAGACAAGGCCTACTCCCTGCTCAGTGAACTGGACTCAACACCCCCTAGTCACCACACAAGAATATATCTGACTAGTAAGAATCTGAAAACCTATGTATCGATATCTCTCTGCAAGTGAATCAAGAGGGTGTAAAGCGGCATCAACACAGCAGGGAAAAGCAGCCAAGCCCGATTCTAAACATAAATTACTTTTAAAAACCCACAAAACAAAGACAGTGAAAGAGAGAGAAATTCTTACAAAATCCGTTCAGGGTCTATGATGCAACCTGGATTGACCATATCAAGACCCACAGCTGGATGAGACATAAGGCTGGACATTCTTGGGGCTGAGAGGGTTGGTGAGGTTGGGTGAGCAAATGCAGATACTTTAAAGTAACACTGCGGGGAACACACCCCATGGGTCTCAAATCTCCAGGTACAAGGGAATCTTCCTACATCAAAACATGCATGGGAAACCCAGAAGATGGTATGCCATGAGATCGGGAAAGGTTTCTAAAACGCACCTCATTTCTCCTCTCCTTGTGCTCGGGTTCGCCATTCCAGCCGCTTGACTAACCATCTCCCTACTTGGAGAATCAGCACCTTTAACCTCCTGATTGTACAGGTTGCAATTTGTCCTGAGGATGAACGGGAAGACGCGGAACCAACGAGAGACGAGCCCTAGGTGTTGGGACAGGCATAGGTCACTCCATTTTCCCATCAGGAAGAAGAATGAACCACAGGCTCAGCCTGCCCCCCAGAACCAAAATAGGGCCTGAAGCAATCCTGCGCTTTTGCGGCCAGCTCCCAAAAAAGCGAGGAGACAAATGGAGCTCAGGGGCACTGCAATTCACAAACGTGCAGAGTTATAAATGAGAACTCTCGTCCACAAATATATTGAGGGAAGGCAACGAAGAGGATTTGAAAGCAAGGCAGATTTGCAGGAAACAGATTTCAGGAGGTAGATTCGACTCGCCTTTAAAGCACATGAAAAGCGGCAAAACGTTGACAATGATGCCCTTGGCCAAAAAGGGCGTATGCGTTTTTTCCTGAATATATTCAGGAAAAAACGCATACGCCCTTTTTGGCCAACCAAGCAAGCCGGAAGGGCAAATCAGCGCTACAAAGAAGTCTCGCTTGCCCTCGGTCAAAAGGGCCATGCTGAACAAAGTGTAAAAACCAGAAAAGCAGGACTGGCCATGGAGACATGGAAGCCTTGCTACGCTGATGGGCGGGATGTAAATTGCCAACAGGCACTCTGGAGAAGAGTACGGTGTGTCCTGAAACAAGTAATAAACACAGCGTTGAGAGCATAGGGCACTTCCACTCATGGGCGTATAAATTGGGAAAACTAAAAATCAACAAGACACAGGCACCCTAAAGTTTACGGCTGCTCTGTTTCCAAGAACCTCCACTTCGGTACACCTTCAATATCCCAGGAAAGAGAAAAATGGATAAAGAAATGGTGGTACTTGGCACAGTGGAATATCACTCAGCCATGAAATCAATGTCATAAGGCTAGTTAGCAGCATGATGAGTGGATTTAGGTACGATGACTCTAAGTGAAATAAGTCACACAGAAAAAGACACTTATCCTAAGATATCGCTTATAGAGGGAATGTCAAAATCGCTACACTTGAACTGAATTACAAAACAGAACAGAGTCACACCTTTAGAAGACACACTATGGCTGCTTAACGGGAAAGGTGAGGTGGGGTGATGCATAAAACAAGGGTTTGGAATTAGCTCAGACACCGCTCCATAAGCCAAATATGTAATAGACAAGGCCTACTCCCTGCTCAGTGAACTGGACTCAACACCCCCTAGTCACCGCACAAGAATATATCTGACTAGTATGAATCTGAAAACCTATGTATCGATATCTCTCTGCAAGTGAATCAAGAGGGTGTAAAGCGGCATAAACACAGCAGGGAAAAGCAGCCAAACCCCATTCTAAACATACATTACTTTAAAAAACCCACAAAGCAAAGACAGTGAAAGAGAGAGAAATTCTTACAAAATCCGTTCAGGGTCTCTGATGCAACCTGGATTGACCATATCTAGACCCACAGCTGGATGAGACATAAGGCTGGACACTCTTGGGGCTGAGAGGATTGGTGAGGTTGGGTGAGCAAATGCAGATCCTTTAAAGTAATACCGCGGGGTACCCACCCCATGGGTCTCAAATCTCCAGGTACAAGGGAATCTTCCTACATCAAAACATGCATGGGAAACCCAGAAGATGGTATGCCGTGAGATCGGGAAAGGTTTCTAAAACGCACCTCATTTCTCCTCTCCTTGTGCTCGGGTTCGCCATTCCAGCCGCTTGACTAACCATCTCCCTACTTGGAGAATCAGCACCTTTAACCTACTGTTTCGTCCAGGTTGCAATTTGGCCTGAGGATGAACGGGAAGACGGGGAACCAACGAAAGACTAGCCCTAGGTGTTGGGACAGGCACAGGTCACTCCATTTTCCCATCAGGAAGAAGAATGAACCACAGGCTCAGCCTGCCCCCCAGAACCAAAATAGGGCCTGAAGCAATCCTGCGCTTTTGCGGCCAGCTCCCAAAAAAGCGAGGAGACAAATGGAGCTCAGGGGCACTGCAATTCACAAACGTGCAGAGTTATAAATGAGAACTCTCGTCCACAAATATATTGAGGGAAGGCAACGAAGAGGATTTGAAAGCAAGGCAGATTTGCAGGAAACAGATTTCAGGAGGTAGATTCGACTCGCCTTTAAAGCACATGAAAAGCGGCAAAACGTTGACAATGATGCCCTTGGCCAAAAAGGGCGTATGCGTTTTTTCCTAAATATATTCAGGAAAAAACGCATACGCCCTTTTTAGCCAACCAAGCAAGCCGGAAGGGCAAATCAGCGCTACAAAGAAGTCTCGCTTGCCCTCGGTCAAAAGGGCCATGCTGAACAAAGTGTAAAAACCAGAAAAGCAGGACAGGCCATGGAGACATGGAAGCCTTGCTACGCTGATGGGCGGGATGTAAATTGCCAACAGGCACTCTGGAGAAGAGTACGGTGTGTCCTGAAACAAGTAATAAACACAGCGTTGAGAGCATAGGGCACTTCCACTCATGGGCGTATAAATTGGGAAAACTAAAAATCAACAAGACACAGGCACCCTAAAGTTTACGGCTGCTCTGCTTCCAAGAACCTCCACTTCGGTACACCTTCAATATCCCAGGAAAGAGAAAAATGGATAAAGAAATGGTGGTACTTGGCACAGTGGAATATCACTCAGCCATGAAATCAATGTCATAAGGCTAGTTAGCAGCATGATGAGTGGATTTAGATATGATGATTCTAAGTGAAATAAGTCACACAGAAAAAGACACTTATCCTAAGATATCGCTAATAGAGGGAATGTCAAAATCGCTACACTTGAACTGAATTACAAAACAGAACAGAGTCACACCTTTAGAAGACACACTATGGCTGCTTAACGGGAAAGGTGAGGTGGGGTGATGCATAAAACAAGGGTTTGAAATTAGCTCAGACACCGCTCCATAAGCCAAATATGTAATAGACAAGGCCTACTCCCTGCTCAGTGAACTGGACTCAACACCCCCTAGTCACCGCACAAGAATATATCTGACTAGTAAGAATCTGAAAACCTATGTATCGATATCTCTCTGCAAGTGAATCAAGAGGGTGTAAAGCGGCATCAACACAGCAGGGAAAAGCAGCCAAGCCCGATTCTAAACATAAATTACTTTAAAAAACCCACAAAACAAAGACAGTGAAAGAGAGAGAAATTCTTACAAAATCCGTTCAGGGTCTATGATGCAACCTGGATTGACCATATCAAGACCCACAGCTGGATGAGACATAAGGCTGGACATTCTTGGGGCTGAGAGGGTTGGTGAGGTTGGGTGAGCAAATGCAGATACTTTAAAGTAACACTGCGGGGAACACACCCCATGGGTCTCAAATCTCCAGGTACAAGGGAATCTTCCTACATCAAAACATGCATGGGAAACCCAGAAGATGGTATGCCATGAGATCGGGAAAGGTTTCTAAAACGCACCTCATTTCTCCTCTCCTTGTGCTCGGGTTCGCCATTCCAGCCGCTTGACTAACCATCTCCCTACTTGGAGAATCAGCACCTTTAACCTCCTGATTGTACAGGTTGCAATTTGTCCTGAGGATGAACGGGAAGACGCGGAACCAACGAGAGACGAGCCCTAGGTGTTGGGACAGGCATAGGTCACTCCATTTTCCCATCAGGAAGAAGAATGAACCACAGGCTCAGCCTGCCCCCCAGAACCAAAATAGGGCCTGAAGCAATCCTGCGCTTTAGCGGCCAGCTCCCAAAAAAGCGAGGAGACAAATGGAGCTCAGGGGCACTGCAATTCACAAACGTGCAGAGTTATAAATGAGAACTCTCGTCCACAAATATATTGAGGGAAGGCAATGAAGAGGATTTGAAAGCAAGGCAGATTTGCAGGAAACAGATTTCAGGAGGTAGATTCGACTCGCCTTTAAAGCACATGAAAAGCGGCAAAACGTTGACAATGATGCCCTTGGCCAAAAAGGGCGTATGCGTTTTTTCCTGAATATATTCAGGAAAAAACGCATACGCCCTTTTTGGCCAACCAAGCAAGCCGGAAGGGCAAATCAGCGCTACAAAGAAGTCTCGCTTGCCCTCGGTCAAAAGGGCCATGCTGAACAAAGTGTAAAAACCAGAAAAGCAGGACAGGCCATGGAGACATGGAAGACTTGCTACGCTGATGGGCGGGATGTAAATTGCCAACAGGCACTCTGGAGAAGAGTACGGTGTGTCCTGAAACAAGTAATAAACACAGCGTAGAGAGCATAGGGCACTTCCACTCAAGGGCGTATAAATTGGGAAAACTAAAAATCAACAAGACACAGGCACACTAAAATTTACGGCTGCTCTGTTTCCAAGAACCTCCACTTCGGTACACCTTCAATATCCCAGGAAAGAGAAAAATGGATAAAGAAATGGTGGTACTTTGCACAATGGAATATCACTCAGCCATGAAATCAATGTCATAAGGCTAGTTAGCAGCATGATGAGTGGATTTAGGTACGATGACTCTAAGTGAAATAAGTCACACAGAAAAAGACACTTATCCTAAGATATCGCTTATAGAGGGAATGTCAAAATCGCTACACTTGAACTGAATTACAAAACAGAACAGAGTCACACCTTTAGAAGACACACTATGGCTGCTTAACGGGAAAGGTGAGGTGGGGTGATGCATAAAACAAGGGTTTGAAATTAGCTCAGACACCGCTCCATAAGCCAAATATGTAATAGACAAGGCCTACTCCCTGCTCAGTGAACTGGACTCAACACCCCCTAGTCACCGCACAAGAATATATCTGACTAGTATGAATCTGAAAACCTATGTATCGATATCTCTCTGCAAGTGAATCAAGAGGGTGTAAAGCGGCATAAACACAGCAGGGAAAAGCAGCCAAACCCCATTCTAAACATACATTACTTTAAAAAACCCACAAAGCAAAGACAGTGAAAGAGAGAGAAATTCTTACAAAATCCGTTCAGGGTCTCTGATGCAACCTGGATTGACCATATCTAGACCCACAGCTGGATGAGACATAAGGCTGGACACTCTTGGGGCTGAGAGGATTGGTGAGGTTGGGTGAGCAAATGCAGATACTTTAAAGTAATACCGCGGGGTACCCACCCCATGGGTCTCAAATCTCCAGGTACAAGGGCATCTTCCTACATCAAAACATGCATGGGAAACCCAGAAGATGGTATGCCATGAGATTGGGAAAGGTTTCTAAAACGCACCTCATTTCTCCTCTCCTTGTGCTCGGGTTCGCCATTCCAGCCGCTTGACTAACCATCTCCCTATTTGGAGAATCAGCACCTTTAACCTCCTGATTGTACAGGTTGCAATTTGTCCTGAGGATGAACGGGAAGACGCGGAACCAACGAGAGACGAGCCCTAGGTGTTGGGACAGGCATAGATCACTCCATTTTCCCATCAGGAAGAAGAATGAACCACAGGCTCAGCCTGCCCCCCAGAACCAAAATAGGGCCTGAAGCAATCCTGCGCTTTTGCGGCCAGCTCCCAAAAAAGCGAGGAGACAAATGGAGCTCAGGGGCACTGCAATTCACAAACGTGCAGAGTTATAAATGAGAACTCTCGTACACAAATATATTGAGGGAAGGCAACGAAGAGGATTTGAAAGCAAGGCAGATTTGCAGGAAACAGATTTCAGGAGGTAGATTCGACTCGCCTTTAAAGCACATGAAAAGCGGCAAAACGTTGACAATGATGCCCTTGGCCAAAAAGGGCGTATGCGTTTTTTCCTGAATATATTCAGGAAAAAACGCATACGCCCTTTTTGGCCAACCAAGCAAGCCGGAAGGGCAAATCAGCGCTACAAAGAAGTCTCGCTTGCCCTCGGTCAAAAGGGCCATGCTGAACAAACAGTAAAAACCAGAAAAGCAGGACAGGCCATGGAGACATGGGAGCCTTGCTACGCTGATGGGCGGGATGTAAATTGCCAACAGGCACTCTGGAGAAGAGTACGGTGTGTCCTGAAACAAGTAATAAACACAGCGTAGAGAGCATAGGGCACTTCCACTCAAGGGCGTATAAATTGGGAAAACTAAAAATCAACAAGACACAGGCACCCTAAAGTTTACGGCTGCTCTGTTTCCAAGAACCTCCACTTCGGTACACCTTCAATATCCCAGGAAAGAGAAAAATGGATAAAGAAATGGTGGTACTTGGCACAATGGAATATCACTCAGCCATGAAATCAATGTCATAAGGCTAGTTAGCAGCATGATGAGTGGATTTAGGTACGATGACTCTAAGTGAAATAAGTCACACAGAAAAAGACACTTATCCTAAGATATCGCTTATAGAGGGAATGTCAAAATCGCTACACTTGAACTGAATTACAAAACAGAACAGAGTCACACCTTTAGAAGACACACTATGGCTGCTTAACGGGAAAGGTGAGGTGGGGTGATGCATAAAACAAGGGTTTGAAATTAGCTCAGACACCGCTCCATAAGCCAAATATGTAATAGACAAGGCCTACTCCCTGCTCAGTGAACTGGACTCAACACCCCCTAGTCACCGCACAAGAATATATCTGACTAGTATGAATCTGAAAACCTATGTATCGATATCTCTCTGCAAGTGAATCAAGAGGGTGTAAAGCGGCATAAACACAGCAGGGAAAAGCAGCCAAACCCCATTCTAAACATACATTACTTTAAAAAACCCACAAAGCAAAGACAGTGAAAGAGAGAGAAATTCTTACAAAATCCGTTCAGGGTCTCTGATGCAACCTGGATTGACCATATCAAGACCCACAGCTGGATGAGACATAAGGCTGGACATTCTTGGGGCTGAGAGGGTTGGTGAGGTTGGGTGAGCAAATGCAGATACTTTAAAGTAACACTGCGGGGAACACACCCCATGGGTCTCAAATCTCCAGGTACAAGGGAATCTTCCTACATCAAAACATGCATGGGAAACCCAGAAGATGGTATGCCATGAGATCGGGAAAGGTTTCTAAAACGCACCTCATTTCTCCTCTCCTTGTGCTCGGGTTCGCCATTCCAGCCGCTTGACTAACCATCTCCCTACTTGGAGAATCAGCACCTTTAACCTCCTGATTGTACAGGTTGCAATTTGTCCTGAGGATGAACGGGAAGACGCGGAACCAACGAGAGACGAGCCCTAGGTGTTGGGACAGGCATAGGTCACTCCATTTTCCCATCAGGAAGAAGAATGAACCACAGGCTCAGCCTGCCCCCCAGAACCAAAATAGGGCCTGAAGCAATCCTGCGCTTTTGTGGCCAGCTCCCAAAAAAGCGAGGAGACAAATGGAGCTCAGGGGCACTGCAATTCACAAACGTGCAGAGTTATAAATGAGAACTCTCGTCCACAAATATATTGAGGGAAGGCAACGAAGAGGATTTGAAAGCAAGGCAGATTTGCAGGAAACAGATTTCAGGAGGTAGATTCGACTCGCCTTTAAAGCACATGAAAAGCGGCAAAACGTTGACAATGATGCCCTTGCCAAAAAGGGCGTATGCGTTTTTTCCTGAATATATTCAGGAAAAAACGCATACGCCCTTTTTGGCCAACCAAGCAAGCCGGAAGGGCAAATCAGCGCTACAAAGAAGTCTCGCTTGCCCTCGGTCAAAAGGGCCATGCTGAACAAACAGTAAAAACCAGAAAAGCAGGACAGGCCATGGAGACATGGGAGCCTTGCTACGCTGATGGGCGGGATGTAAATTGCCAACAGGCACTCTGGAGAAGAGTACGGTGTGTCCTGAAACAAGTAATAAACACAGCGTAGAGAGCATAGGGCACTTCCACTCAAGGGCGTATAAATTGGGAAAACTAAAAATCAACAAGACACAGGCACCCTAAAGTTTACGGCTGCTCTGTTTCCAAGAACCTCCACTTCGGTACACCTTCAATATCCCAGGAAAGAGAAAAATGGATAAAGAAATGGTGGTACTTGGCACAATGGAATATCACTCAGCCATGAAATCAATGTCATAAGGCTAGTTAGCAGCATGATGAGTGGATTTAGGTACGATGACTCTAAGTGAAATAAGTCACACAGAAAAAGACACTTATCCTAAGATATCGCTTATAGAGGGAATGTCAAAATCGCTACACTTGAACTGAATTACAAAACAGAACAGAGTCACACCTTTAGAAGACACACTATGGCTGCTTAACGGGAAAGGTGAGGTGGGGTGATGCATAAAACAAGGGTTTGAAATTAGCTCAGACACCGCTCCATAAGCCAAATATGTAATAGACAAGGCCTACTCCCTGCTCAGTGAACTGGACTCAACACCCCCTAGTCACCGCACAAGAATATATCTGACTAGTATGAATCTGAAAACCTATGTATCGATATCTCTCTGCAAGTGAATCAAGAGGGTGTAAAGCGGCATAAACACAGCAGGGAAAAGCAGCCAAACCCCACTCTAAACATACATTACTTTAAAAAACCCACAAAGCAAAGACAGTGAAAGAGAGAGAAATTCTTACAAAATCCGTTCAGGGTCTCTGATGCAACCTGGATTGACCATATCTAGACCCACAGCTGGATGAGACATAAGGCTGGACACTCTTGGGGCTGAGAGGATTGGTGAGGTTGGGTGAGCAAATGCAGATACTTTAAAGTAATACCGCGGGGTACCCACCCCATGGGTCTCAAATCTCCAGGTACAAGGGAATCTTCCTACATCAAAACATGCATGGGAAACCCAGAAGATGGTATGCCGTGAGATCGGGAAAGGTTTCTAAAACGCACCTCATTTCTCCTCTCCTTGTGCTCGGGTTCGCCATTCCAGCCGCTTGACTAACCATCTCCCTACTTGGAGAATCAGCACCTTTAACCTACTGTTTCGTCCAGGTTGCAATTTGTCCTGAGGATGAACGGGAAGACGGGGAACCAACGAAAGACTAGCCCTAGGTGTTGGGACAGGCACAGGTCACTCCATTTTCCCATCAGGAAGAAGAATGAACCACAGGCTCAGCCTGCCCCCCAGAACCAAAATAGGGCCTGAAGCAATCCTGCGCTTTTGCGGCCAGCTCCCAAAAAAGCGAGGAGACAAATGGAGCTCAGGGGCACTGCAATTCACAAACGTGCAGAGTTATAAATGAGAACTCTCGTCCACAAATATATTGAGGGAAGGCAACGAAGAGGATTTGAAAGCAAGGCAGATTTGCAGGAAACAGATTTCAGGAGGTAGATTCGACTCGCCTTTAAAGCACATGAAAAGCGGCAAAACGTTGACAATGATGCCCTTGGCCAAAAAGGGCGTATGCGTTTTTTCCTGAATATATTCAGGAAAAAACGCATACGCCCTTTTTGGCCAACCAAGCAAGCCGGAAGGGCAAATCAGCGCTACAAAGAAGTCTCGCTTGCCCTCGGTCAAAAGGGCCATGCTGAACAAAGTGTAAAAACCAGAAAAGCAGGACAGGCCATGGAGACATGGAAGCCTTGCTACGCTGATGGGCGGGATGTAAATTGCCAACAGGCACTCTGGAGAAGAGTACGGTGTGTCCTGAAACAAGTAATAAACACAGCGTTGAGAGCATAGGGCACTTCCAATCATGGGCGTATAAATTGGGAAAACTAAAAATCAACAAGACACAGGCACCCTAAAGTTTACGGCTGCTCTGTTTCCAAGAACCTCCGCTTCGGTACACCTTCAATATCCCAGGAAAGAGAAAAATGGATAAAGAAATGGTGGTACTTGGCACAGTGGAATATCACTCAGCCATGAAATCAATGTCATAAGGCTAGTTAGCAGCATGATGAGTGGATTTAGATACGATGATTCTAAGTGAAATAAGTCACACAGAAAAAGACACTTATCCTAAGATATCGCTTATAGAGGGAATGTCAAAATCGCTACACTTGAACTGAATTACAAAACAGAACAGAGTCACACCTTTAGAAGACACACTATGGCTGCTTAACGGGAAAGGTGAGGTGGGGTGATGCATAAAACAAGGGTTTGAAATTAGCTCAGACACCGCTCCATAAGCCAAATATGTAATAGACAAGGCCTACTCCCTGCTCAGTGAACTGGACTCAACACCCCCTAGTCACCGCACAAGAATATATCTGACTAGTAAGAATCTGAACACCTATGTATCGATATCTCTCTGCAAGTGAATCAAGAGGGTGTAAAGCGGCATCAACACAGCAGGGAAAAGCAGCCAAGCCCGATTCTAAACATAAATTACTTTAAAAAACCCACAAAACAAAGACAGTGAAAGAGAGAGAAATTCTTACAAAATCCGTTCAGGGTCTATGATGCAACCTGGATTGACCATATCAAGACCCACAGCTGGATGAGACATAAGGCTGGACATTCTTGGGGCTGAGAGGGTTGGTGAGGTTGGGTGAGCAAATGCAGATACTTTAAAGTAACACTGCGGGGAACACACCCCATGGGTCTCAAATCTCCAGGTACAAGGGAATCTTCCTACATCAAAACATGCATGGGAAACCCAGAAGATGGTATGCCATGAGATCGGGAAAGGTTTCTAAAACGCACCTCATTTCTCCTCTCCTTGTGCTCGGGTTCGCCATTCCAGCCGCTTGACTAACCATCTCCCTACTTGGAGAATCAGCACCTTTAACCTCCTGATTGTACAGGTTGCAATTTGTCCTGAGGATGAACGGGAAGACGCGGAACCAACGAGAGACGAGCCCTAGGTGTTGGGACAGGCATAGGTCACTCCATTTTCCCATCAGGAAGAAGAATGAACCACAGGCTCAGCCTGCCCCCCAGAACCAAAATAGGGCCTGAAGCAATCCTGCGCTTTTGCGGCCAGCTCCCAAAAAAGCGAGGAGACAAATGGAGCTCAGGGGCACTGCAATTCACAAACGTGCAGAGTTATAAATGAGAACTCTCGTCCACAAATATATTGAGGGAAGGCAACGAAGAGGATTTGAAAGCAAGGCAGATTTGCAGGAAACAGATTTCAGGAGGTAGATTCAACTCGCCTTTAAAGCACATGAAAAGCGGCAAAACGTTGACAATGATGCCCTTGGCCAAAAAGGGCGTATGCGTTTTTTCCTAAATATATTCAGGAAAAAACGCATACGCCCTTTTTGGCCAACCAAGCAAGCCGGAAGGGCAAATCAGCGCTACAAAGAAGTCTCGCTTGCCCTCGGTCAAAAGGGCCATGCTGAACAAACAGTAAAAACCAGAAAAGCAGGACAGGCCATGGAGACATGGGAGCCTTGCTACGCTGATGGGCGGGATATAAATTGCCAACAGGCACTCTGGAGAAGAGTACGGTGTGTCCTGAAACAAGTAATAAACACAGCGTAGAGAGCATAGGGCACTTCCACTCATGGGCGTATAAATTGGGAAAACTAAAAATCAACAAGACACAGGCACCCTAAAGTTTACGGCTGCTCTGTTGCCAAGAACCTCCGCTTCGGTACACCTTCAATATCCCAGGAAAGAGAAAAATGGATAAAGAAATGGTGGTACTTGGCACAATGGAATATCACTCAGCCATGAAATCAATGTCATAAGGCTAGTTAGCAGCATGATGAGTGGATTTAGGTACGATGATTCTAAGTGAAATAAGTCACACAGAAAAAGACACTTATCCTAAGATATCGCTTATAGAGGGAATGTCAAAATCGCTACACTTGAACTGAATTACAAAACAGAACAGAGTCACACCTTTAGAAGACACACTATGGCTGCTTAACGGGAAAGGTGAGGTGGGGTGATGCATAAAACAAGGGTTTGAAATTAGCTCAGACACCGCTCCATAAGCCAAATATGTACTAGACAAGGCCTACTCCCTGCTCAGTGAACTGGACTCAACACCCCCTAGTCACCGCACAAGAATATATCTGACTAGTATGAATCTGAAAACCTATGTATCGATATCTCTCTGCAAGTGAATCAAGAGGGTGTAAAGCGGCATAAACACAGCAGGGAAAAGCAGCCAAACCCCATTCTAAACATACATTACTTTAAAAAACCCACAAAGCAAAGACAGTGAAAGAGAGAGAAATTCTTACAAAATCCGTTCAGGGTCTCTGATGCAACCTGGATTGACCATATCTAGACCCACAGCTGGATGAGACATAAGGCTGGACACTCTTGGGGCTGAGAGGATTGGTGAGGTTGGGTGAGCAAATGCAGATACTTTAAAGTAATACCGCGGGGTACCCACCTCATGGGTCTCAAATCTCCAGGTACAAGGGAATCTTCCTACATCAAAACATGCATGGGAAACCCAGAAGATGGTATGCCGTGAGATCGGGAAAGGTTTCTAAAACGCACCTCATTTCTCCTCTCCTTGTGCTCGGGTTCGCCATTCCAGCCGCTTGACTAACCATCTCCCTACTTGGAGAATCAGCACCTTTAACCTACTGTTTTGTCCAGGTTGCAATTTGTCCTGAGGATGAACGGGAAGACGGGGAACCAACGAAAGACTAGCCCTAGGTGTTGGGACAGGCACAGGTCACTCCATTTTCCCATCAGGAAGAAGAATGAACCACAGGCTCAGCCTGCCCCCCAGAACCAAAATAGGGCCTGAAGCAATCCTGCGCTTTTGCGGCCAGCTCCCAAAAAAGCGAGGAGACAAATGGAGCTCAGGGGCACTGCAATTCACAAACGTGCAGAGTTATAAATGAGAACTCTCGTCCACAAATATATTGAGGGAAGGCAACGAAGAGGATTTGAAAGCAAGGCAGATTTGCCGGAAACAGATTTCAGGAGGTAGATTCGACTCGCCTTTAAAGCACATGAAAAGCGGCAAAACGTTGACAATGATGCCCTTGGCCAAAAAGGGCGTATGCGTTTTTTCCTGAATATATTCAGGAAAAAACGCATACGCCCTTTTTGGCCAACCAAGCAAGCCGGAAGGGCAAATCAGCGCTACAAAGAAGTCTCGCTTGCCCTCGGTCAAAAGGGCCATGCTGAACAAAGTCTAAAAACCAGAAAAGCAGGACAGGCCATGGAGACATGGGAGCCTTGCTACGCTGATGGGCGGGACGTAAATTGCCAACAGGCACTCTGGAGAAGAGTACGGTGTGTCCTGAAACAAGTAATAAACACAGCGTAGAGAGCATAGGGCACTTCCACTCAAGGGCGTATAAATTGGGAAAACTAAAAATCAACAAGACACAGGCACCCTAAAGTTTACGGCTGCTCTGTTTCCAAGAACCTCCACTTCGGTACACCTTCAATATCCCAGGAAAGAGAAAAATGGATAAAGAAATGGTGGTACTTGGCACAATGGAATATCACTCAGCCATGAAATCAATGTCATAAGGCTAGTTAGCAGCATGATGAGTGGATTTAGATACGATGATTCTAAGTGAAATAAGTCACACAGAAAAAGACACTTATCCTAAGATATCGCTTATAGAGGGAATGTCAAAATCGCTACACTTGAACTGAATTACAAATCAGAACAGAGTCACACCTTTAGAAGACACACTATGGCTGCTTAACGGGAAAGGTGAGGTGGGGTGATGCATAAAACAAGGGTTTGAAATTAGCTCAGAGACCGCTCCATAAGCCAAATATGTAATAGACAAGGCCTACTCCCTGCTCAGTGAACTGGACTCAACACACCCTAGTCACCACACAAGAATATATCTGACTAGTAAGAATCTGAAAACCTATGTATCGATATCTCTCTGCAAGTGAATCAAGAGGGTGTAAAGCGGCATCAACACAGCAGGGAAAAGCAGCCAAGCCCGATTCTAAACATAAATTACTTTAAAAAACCCACAAAACAAAGACAGTGAAAGAGAGAGAAATTCTTACAAAATCCGTTCAGGGTCTCTGATGCAACCTGGATTGACCATATCTAGACCCACAGCTGGATGAGACATAAAGCTGGACACTCTTGGGGCTGAGAGGATTGGTGAGGTTGGGTGAGCAAACGCAGATACTTTAAAATAACACTGCGGAGAACACACCCCATGGGTCTCAAATCTCCAGGTACAAGGGAATCTTCCTACATCAAGACATGCATGGGAAACCCAGAAAATGGTATGCCATGAGATCGGGAAAGGTTTCTAAAACGCACCTCATTTCTCCTCTCCTTGTGCTCGGGTTCGCCATTCCAGCCGCTTGACTAAACATCTCCCTACTTGGAGAATCAGCACCTTTAACCTCCTGATTGTACAGGTTGCAATATGTCCTGAGGATGAACGGGAAGACGCGGAACCAACGAGAGACGAACCCTAGGTGTTGGGACAGGCATAGGTCACTCCATTTTCCCATCAGGAAGAAGAATGAACCACAGGCTCAGCCTGCCCCCCAGAACCAAAATAGGGCCTGAAGCAATCCTGCGCTTTTGCGGCCAGCTCCCAAAAAAGCGAGGAGACAAATGGAGCTCAGGGGCACTGCAATTCACAAACGTGCAGAGTTATAAATGAGAACTCTCGTCCACAAATATATTGAGGGAAGGCAACGAAGAGGATTTGAAAGCAAGGCAGATTTGCAGGAAACAGATTTCAGGAGGTAGATTCGACTCGCCTTTAAAGCACATGAAAAGCGGCAAAACGTTGACAATGATGCCCTTGGCCAAAAAGGGCGTATGCGTTTTTTCCTGAATATATTCAGGAAAAAACGCATACGCCCTTTTTGGCCAACCAAGCAAGCCGGAAGGGCAAATCAGCGCTACAAAGAAGTCTCGCTTGCCCTCGGTCAAAAGGGCCATGCTGAACAAAGTGTAAAAACCAGAAAAGCAGGACAGGCCATGGAGACATGGGAGCCTTGCTACGCTGATGGGCGGGATATAAATTGCCAACAGGCACTCTGGAGAAGAGTACGGTGTGTCCTGAAACAAGTAATAAACACAGCGTAGAGAGCATAGGGCACTTCCACTCAAGGGCGTATAAATTGGGAAAACTAAAAATCAACAAGACACAGGCACCCTAAAGTTTACGGCTGCTCTGTTTCCAAGAACCTCCACTTCGGTACACCTTCAATATCCCAGGAAAGAGAAAAATGGATAAAGAAATGGCGGTACTTGGCACAGTGGAATATCACTCAGCCATGAAATCAATGTCATAAGGCTAGTTAGCAGCATGATGAGTGGATTTAGATACGATGATTCTAAGTGAAATAAGTCACACAGAAAAAGACACTTATCCTAAGATATCGCTTATAGAGGGAATGTCAAAATCGCTACACTTTAACTGAATTACAAAACAGAACAGAGTCACACCTTTAGAAGACACACTATGGCTGCTTAACGGGAAAGGTGAGGTGGGGTGATGCATAAAACAAGGGTTTGAAATTAGCTCAGAGACCGCTCCATAAGCCAAATATGTAATAGACAAGGCCTACTCCCTGCTCAGTGAACTGGACTCAACACACCCTAGTCACCACACAAGAATATATCTGACTAGTAAGAATCTGAAAACCTATGTATCGATATCTCTCTGCAAGTGAATCAAGAGGGTGTAAAGCGGCATCAACACAGCAGGGAAAAGCGGCCAAGCCCGATTCTAAACATAAATTACTTTAAAAAACCCACAAAACAAAGACAGTGAAAGAGAGAGAAATTCTTACAAAATCCGTTCAGGGTCTGTGATGCAACCTGGATTGACCATATCTAGATCCACAGCTGGATGAGACATAAGGCTGGACACTCTTGGGGCTGAGAGGATTGGTGAGGTTGGGTGAGCAAACGCAGATACTTTAAAGTAACACTGCGGGGAACACACCCCATGGGTCTCAAATCTCCAGGTACAAGGGCATCTTCCTACATCAAAACATGCATGGGAAAGCCAGAAGATGGTATGCCGTGAGATCGGGAAAGGTTTCTAAAACGCACCTCATTTCTCCTCTCCTTGTGCTCGGGTTCGCCATTCCAGCCGCTTGACTAACCATCTCCCTACTTGGAGAATCAGCACCTTTAACCTACTGTTTCGTCCAGGTTGCAATTTGTCCTGAGGATGAACGGGAAGACGGGGAACCAACGAAAGACTAGCCCTAGGTGTTGGGACAGGCACAGGTCACTCCATTTTCCCATCAGGAAGAAGAATGAACCACAGGCTCAGCCTGCCCCCCAGAACCAAAATAGGGCCTGAAGCAATCCTGCGCTTTTGCGGCCAGCTCCCAAAAAAGCGAGGAGACAAATGGAGCTCAGGGGCACTGCAATTCACAAACGTGCAGAGTTATAAATGAGAACTCTCGTCCACAAATATATTGAGGGAAGGCAACGAAGAGGATTTGAAAGCAAGGCAGATTTGCAGGAAACAGATTTCAGGAGGTAGATTCGACTCGCCTTTAAAGCACATGAAAAGCGGCAAAACGTTGACAATGATGCCCTTGGCCAAAAAGGGCGTATGCGTTTTTTCCTGAATATATTCAGGAAAAAACGCATACGCCCTTTTTGGCCAACCAAGCAAGCCGGAAGGGCAAATCAGCGCTACAAAGAAGTCTCGCTTGCCCTCGGTCAAAAGGGCCATGCTGAACAAAGTGTAAAAACCAGAAAAGCAGGACAGGCCATGGAGACATGGGAGCCTTGCTACGCTGATGGGCGGGATGTAAATTGCCAACAGGCACTCTGGAGAAGAGTACGGTGTGTCCTGAAACAAGTAATAAACACAGCGTAGAGAGCATAGGGCACTTCCACTCAAGGGCGTATAAATTGGGAAAACTAAAAATCAACAAGACACAGGCACCCTAAAGTTTACGGCTGCTCTGTTTCCAAGAACCTCCGCTTTGGAACACCTTCAATATCCCAGGAAAGAGAAAAATGGATAAAGAAATGGTGGTACTTGGCACAATGGAATATGACTCAGCCATGAAATCAATGTCATAAGGCTAGTTAGCAGCATGATGAGTGGATTTAGATACGATGATTCTAAGTGAAATAAGTCACACAGAAAAAGACACTTATCCTAATATATCGCTTATAGAGGGAATGTCAAAATCGCTACACTTGAACTGAATTACAAAACAGAACAGAGTCACACCTTTAGAAGACACACTATGGCTGCTTAACGGGAAAGGTGAGGTGGGGTGATGCATAAAACAAGGGTTTGAAATTAGCTCAGACACCGCTCCATAAGCCAAATATGTAATAGACAAGACCTACTCCCTGCTCAGTGAACTGGACTCAACACACCCTAGTCACCACACAAGAATATATCTGACTAGTAAGAATCTGAAAACCTATGTATCGATATCTCTCTGAAAGTGAATCAAGAGGGTGTAAAGCAGCATCAACACAGCAGGGAAAAGCAGCCAAGCCCGATTCTAAACATAAATTACTTTAAAAAACCCACAAAACAAAGACAGTTAAAGAGAGAGAAATTCTTACAAAATCCATTCAGGGTCTATGATGCAACCTGGATTGACCATATCTAGACCCACAGCTGGATGAGACATAAGGCTGGACACTCTTGGGGCTGAGAGGATTGGTGAGGTTGGGTGAGCAAACCCAGATACTTTAAAGTAACACTGCTGGGAACACACCCCATGGGTCTCAAATCTCCAGGTACAAGGGCATCTTCCTACATCAAAACATGCATGGGAAACCCAGAAGATGGTATGCCATGAGATCGGGAAAGGTTTCTAAAACGCACCTCATTTCTCCTCTCCTTGTGCTCGGGTTCGCCATTCCAGCCGCTTGACTAACCATCTCCCTACTTGGAGAATCAGCACCTTTAACCTCCTGATTGTACAGGTTGCAATTTGTCCTGAGGATGAACGGGAAGACGCGGAACCAACGAGAGACGAGCCCTAGGTGTTGGGACAGGCATAGGTCACTCCATTTTCCCATCAGGAAGAAGAATGAACCACAGGCTCAGCCTGCCCCCCAGAACCAAAATAGGGCCTGAAGCAAACCTGCGCTTTTGCGGCCAGCTCCCAAAAAAGCGAGGAGACAAATGGAGCTCAGGGGCACTGCAATTCACAAACGTGCAGAGTTATAAATGAGAACTCTCGTCCACAAATATATTGAGGGAAGGCAACGAAGAGGATTTGAAAGCAAGGCAGATTTGCAGGAAACAGATTTCAGGAGGTAGATTCGACTCGCCTTTAAAGCACATGAAAAGCGGAAAAACGTTGACAATGATGCCCTTGGCCAAAAAGGGCGTATGCGTTTTTTCCTGAATATATTCAGGAAAAAACGCATACGCCCTTTTTGGCCAACCAAGCAAGCCGGAAGGGCAAATCAGCGCTACAAAGAAGTCTCGCTTGCCCTCGGTCAAAAGGGCCATGCTGAAAAAAGTGTAAAAACCAGAAAAGCAGGACAGGCCATGGAGACATGGGAGCCTTGCTACGCTGATGGGCGGGATGTAAATTGCCAACAGGCACTCTGGAGAAGAGTACGGTGTGTCCTGAAACAAGTAATAAACACAGCGTAGAGAGCATAGGGCACTTCCACTCATGGGCGTATAAATTGGGAAAACTAAAAATCAACAAGACACAGGCAACCTAAAGTTTACGGCTGCTCTGTTTCCAAGAATCTCCGCTTCGGTACACCTTCAATATCCCAGGAAAGAGAAAAATGGATAAAGAAATGGTGGTACTTGGCACAATGGAATATCACTCAGCCATGAAATCAATGTCATAAGGCAAGTTAGAAGCATGATGAGTGGATTTAGGTACGATGATTCTAAGTGAAATAAGTCACACAGAAAAAGGCACTTATCCTAAGATATCGCTTATAGAGGGAATGTCAAAATCGCTACACTTGAACTGAATTACAAAACAGAACAGAGGCACACCTTTAGAAGACACACTATGGCTGCTTAACGGGAAAGGTGAGGTGGGGTGATGCATAAAACAAGGGTTTGAAATTAGCTCAGACACCGCTCCATAAGCCAAATATGTACTAGACAAGGCCTACTCCCTGCTCAGGGAACTGGACTCAACACACCCTAGTCACCACACAAGAATATATCTGACTAGTAAGAATCTGAAAACCTATGTATCGATATCTCTCTGCAAGTGAATCAAGAGGGTGTAAAGCAGCATCAACGCAGCAGGTAAAAGCAGCCAAACCCCATTCTAATCATACATTACTTTAAAAAACCCACAAAGCAAAGACAGTGAAAGAGAGAGAAATTCTTACAAAATCCGTTCAGGGTCTCTGATGCAACCTGGATTGACCATATCTAGACCCACAGCTGGATGAGACATAAGGCTGGACACTCTTGGGGCTGAGAGGATTGGTGAGGTTGGGTGAGCAAATACAGATACTTTAAAGTAATACCGCGGGGTACCCACCCCATGGGTCTCAAATCTCCAGGTACAAGGGCATCTTCCTACATCAAAACATGCATGGGAAACCCAGAAGATGGTATGCCGTGAGATCGGGAAAGGTTTCTAAAACGCACCTCATTTCTCCTCTCCTTGTGCTCGGGTTCGCCATTCCAGCCGCTTGACTAACCATCTCCCTACTTGGAGAATCAGCACCTTTAACCTCCTGTTTCATCCAGGTTGCAATTTGTCCTGAGGATGAACGGGAAGACGGGGAACCAACGAGAGACTAGCCCTAGGTGTTGGGACAGGCACAGGTCACTCCATTTTCCCATCAGGAAGAAGAATGAACCACAGGCTCAGCCTGCCCCCCAGAACCAAAATAGGGCCTGAAGCAATCCTGCGCTTCTGCGGCCAGCTCCCAAAAAAGCGAGGAGACAAATGGAGCTCAGGGGCACTGCAATTCACAAACGTGCAGAGTTATAAATGAGAACTCTCGTCCACAAATATATTGAGGGAAGGCAACGAAGAGGATTTGAAAGCAAGGCAGATTTGCAGGAAACAGATTTCAGGAGGTAGATTCGACTCGCCTTTAAAGCACATGAAAAGCGGCAAAACGTTGACAATGATGCCCTTGGCCAAAAAGGGCGTATGCGTTTTTTCCTGAATATATTCAGGAAAAAACGCATACGCCCTTTTTGGCCAACCAAGCAAGCCGGAAGGGCAAATCAGCGCTACAAAGAAGTCTCGCTTGCCCTCGGTCAAAAGGGCCATGCTGAACAAAGTGTAAAAACCAGAAAAGCAGGACAGGCCATGGAGACATGGGAGCCTTGCTACGCTGATGGGCGGGATGTAAATTGCCAACAGGCACTCTGGAGAAGAGTACGGTGTGTCCTGAAACAAGTAATAAACACAGCGTAGAGAGCATAGGGCACTTCCACTCAAGGGCGTATAAATTGGGAAAACTAAAAATCAACAAGACACAGGCACCCTAAAGTTTACGGCTGCTCTGTTTCCAAGAACCTCCGCTTTGGAACACCTTCAATATCCCAGGAAAGAGAAAAATGGATAAAGAAATGGTGGTACTTGGCACAATGGAATATGACTCAGCCATGAAATCAATGTCATAAGGCTAGTTAGCAGCATGATGAGTGGATTTAGATACGATGATTCTAAGTGAAATAAGTCACACAGAAAAAGACACTTATCCTAATATATCGCTTATAGAGGGAATGTCAAAATCGCTACACTTGAACTGAATTACAAAACAGAACAGAGTCACACCTTTAGAAGACACACTATGGCTGCTTAACGGGAAAGGTGAGGTGGGGTGATGCATAAAACAAGGGTTTGAAATTAGCTCAGACACCGCTCCATAAGCCAAATATGTAATAGACAAGACCTACTCCCTGCTCAGTGAACTGGACTCAACACACCCTAGTCACCACACAAGAATATATCTGACTAGTAAGAATCTGAAAACCTATGTATCGATATCTCTCTGAAAGTGAATCAAGAGGGTGTAAAGCAGCATCAACACAGCAGGGAAAAGCAGCCAAGCCCGATTCTAAACATAAATTACTTTAAAAAACCCACAAAACAAAGACAGTTAAAGAGAGAGAAATTCTTACAAAATCCATTCAGGGTCTATGATGCAACCTGGATTGACCATATCTAGACCCACAGCTGGATGAGACATAAGGCTGGACACTCTTGGGGCTGAGAGGATTGGTGAGGTTGGGTGAGCAAACCCAGATACTTTAAAGTAACACTGCTGGGAACACACCCCATGGGTCTCAAATCTCCAGGTACAAGGGCATCTTCCTACATCAAAACATGCATGGGAAACCCAGAAGATGGTATGCCATGAGATCGGGAAAGGTTTCTAAAACGCACCTCATTTCTCCTCTCCTTGTGCTCGGGTTCGCCATTCCAGCCGCTTGACTAACCATCTCCCTACTTGGAGAATCAGCACCTTTAACCTCCTGATTGTACAGGTTGCAATTTGTCCTGAGGATGAACGGGAAGACGCGGAACCAACGAGAGACGAGCCCTAGGTGTTGGGACAGGCATAGGTCACTCCATTTTCCCATCAGGAAGAAGAATGAACCACAGGCTCAGCCTGCCCCCCAGAACCAAAATAGGGCCTGAAGCAAACCTGCGCTTTTGCGGCCAGCTCCCAAAAAAGCGAGGAGACAAATGGAGCTCAGGGGCACTGCAATTCACAAACGTGCAGAGTTATAAATGAGAACTCTCGTCCACAAATATATTGAGGGAAGGCAACGAAGAGGATTTGAAAGCAAGGCAGATTTGCAGGAAACAGATTTCAGGAGGTAGATTCGACTCGCCTTTAAAGCACATGAAAAGCGGAAAAACGTTGACAATGATGCCCTTGGCCAAAAAGGGCGTATGCGTTTTTTCCTGAATATATTCAGGAAAAAACGCATACGCCCTTTTTGGCCAACCAAGCAAGCCGGAAGGGCAAATCAGCGCTACAAAGAAGTCTCGCTTGCCCTCGGTCAAAAGGGCCATGCTGAAAAAAGTGTAAAAACCAGAAAAGCAGGACAGGCCATGGAGACATGGGAGCCTTGCTACGCTGATGGGCGGGATGTAAATTGCCAACAGGCACTCTGGAGAAGAGTACGGTGTGTCCTGAAACAAGTAATAAACACAGCGTAGAGAGCATAGGGCACTTCCACTCATGGGCGTATAAATTGGGAAAACTAAAAATCAACAAGACACAGGCAACCTAAAGTTTACGGCTGCTCTGTTTCCAAGAATCTCCGCTTCGGTACACCTTCAATATCCCAGGAAAGAGAAAAATGGATAAAGAAATGGTGGTACTTGGCACAATGGAATATCACTCAGCCATGAAATCAATGTCATAAGGCAAGTTAGAAGCATGATGAGTGGATTTAGGTACGATGATTCTAAGTGAAATAAGTCACACAGAAAAAGGCACTTATCCTAAGATATCGCTTATAGAGGGAATGTCAAAATCGCTACACTTGAACTGAATTACAAAACAGAACAGAGGCACACCTTTAGAAGACACACTATGGCTGCTTAACGGGAAAGGTGAGGTGGGGTGATGCATAAAACAAGGGTTTGAAATTAGCTCAGACACCGCTCCATAAGCCAAATATGTACTAGACAAGGCCTACTCCCTGCTCAGGGAACTGGACTCAACACACCCTAGTCACCACACAAGAATATATCTGACTAGTAAGAATCTGAAAACCTATGTATCGATATCTCTCTGCAAGTGAATCAAGAGGGTGTAAAGCAGCATCAACGCAGCAGGTAAAAGCAGCCAAACCCCATTCTAATCATACATTACTTTAAAAAACCCACAAAGCAAAGACAGTGAAAGAGAGAGAAATTCTTACAAAATCCGTTCAGGGTCTCTGATGCAACCTGGATTGACCATATCTAGACCCACAGCTGGATGAGACATAAGGCTGGACACTCTTGGGGCTGAGAGGATTGGTGAGGTTGGGTGAGCAAATACAGATACTTTAAAGTAATACCGCGGGGTACCCACCCCATGGGTCTCAAATCTCCAGGTACAAGGGCATCTTCCTACATCAAAACATGCATGGGAAACCCAGAAGATGGTATGCCGTGAGATCGGGAAAGGTTTCTAAAACGCACCTCATTTCTCCTCTCCTTGTGCTCGGGTTCGCCATTCCAGCCGCTTGACTAACCATCTCCCTACTTGGAGAATCAGCACCTTTAACCTCCTGTTTCATCCAGGTTGCAATTTGTCCTGAGGATGAACGGGAAGACGGGGAACCAACGAGAGACTAGCCCTAGGTGTTGGGACAGGCACAGGTCACTCCATTTTCCCATCAGGAAGAAGAATGAACCACAGGCTCAGCCTGCCCCCCAGAACCAAAATAGGGCCTGAAGCAATCCTGCGCTTCTGCGGCCAGCTCCCAAAAAAGCGAGGAGACAAATGGAGCTCAGGGGCACTGCAATTCACAAACGTGCAGAGTTATAAATGAGAACTCTCGTCCACAAATATATTGAGGGAAGGCAACGAAGAGGATTTGAAAGCAAGGCAGATTTGCAGGAAACAGATTTCAGGAGGTAGATTCGACTCGCCTTTAAAGCACATGAAAAGCGGCAAAACGTTGACAATGATGCCCTTGGCCAAAAAGGGCGTATGCGTTTTTTCCTGAATATATTCAGGAAAAAACGCATACGCCCTTTTTGGCCAACCAAGCAAGCCGGAAGGCCAAATCAGCGCTACAAAGAAATCTCGCTTGCCCTCGGTCAAAAGGGCCATGCTGAAAAAAGTGTAAAAACCAGAAAAGCAGGACAGGCCATGGAGACATGGAAGCCTTGCTACGCTGATGTGCGGGATGTAAATTGCCAACAGGCACTCTGGAGAAGAGTACGGTGTGTCCTGAAACAAGTAAGAAACACAGCGTAGAGAGCATAGGGCACTTCCACTCATGGGCGTATAAATTGGGAAAACTAAAAATCAACAAGACACAGGCACCCTAAAGTTTACGGCTGCTCTCTTTCCAAGAATCTCCGCTTCGGTACACCTTCAATATCCCAGGAAAGAGAAAAATGGATAAAGAAATGGTGGTACTTGGCAGAATGGAATATCACTCAGCCATGAAATCAATGTCATAAGGCTAGATAGCAGCATGATGAGTGGATTTAGGTACGATGATTCTAAGTGAAATAAGTCACACAGAAAAAGACACTTATCCTAAGATATCGCTTTTAGGGGGAATGTCAAAAACGCTACACTTGAACTGAATTACAAAACAGAACATAGTCACACCTTTAGAAGACACACTATGGCTGCTTAACGGGAAAGGTGAGGTGGGGTGATGCATAAAACAAGGGTTTGGAATTAGCTCAGAGACCGCTCCATAAGCCAAATATGTAATAGACAAGGCCTACTCCATGCTCAGTGAACTGGACTCAATACACCCTAGTCACCACTCAAGAATATATCTGACTAGTAAGAATCTGAAAACCTATGTATCGATATCTCTCTGCAAGTGAATCAAAAGGGTGTAAAGCGGCATCAACACAGCAGGGAAAAGCAGCCAAGCCCGATTCTAAACATACATTACTTTAAAAAACCCACAAAAGAAAGACAGTGAAAGAGAGAGAAATTCTTACAAAATCCGTTCAGGGTCTATGATGCAACCTGGATTGACCATATCTAGACCCACAGCTGGATGAGACATAAGGCTGGACACTCTTGGGGCTGAGAGGATTGGTGAGGTTGGGTGAGCAAACGCAGATACTTTAAAGTAACACTGCTGGGAACACACCCCATGGGTCTCAAATCTCCCGGTACAAGGCATCTTCCTACATCAAAACATGCATGGGAAACCCAGAAGATGGTATGCCGTGAGATCGGGAAAGGTTTCTAAAACGCACCTCATTTCTCCTCTCCTTGTGCTCGGGTTCGCCATTCCAGCCGCTTGACTAACCATCTCCCTACTTGGAGAATCAGCACCTTTAACCTCCTGTTTCGTCCAGGTTGCAATTTGTCCTGAGGATGAACGGGAAGACGGGGAACCAACGAGAGACTAGCCCTCGGTGTTGGGACAGGCACAGGTCACTCCATTTTCCCATCAGGAAGAAGAATGAACCACAGGCTCAGCCTGCCCCCCAGAACCAAAATAGGGCCTGAAGCAATCCTGCGCTTTTGCGGCCAGCTCCCAAAAAAGCGAGGAGACAAATGGAGCTCAGGGGCACTGCAATTCACAAACGTGCAGAGTTATAAATGAGAACTCTCGTCCACAAATATATTGAGGGAAGGCAATGAAGAGGATTTGAAAGCAAGGCAGATTTGCAGGAAACAGATTTCAGGAGGTAGATTCGACTCGCCTTTAAAGCACATGAAAAGCGGCAAAACGTTGACAATGATGCCCTTGGCCAAAAAGGGCGTATGCGTTTTTTCCTGAATATATTCAGGACAAAACGCATACGCCCTTTTTGGCCAACCAAGCAAGCCGGAAGGGCAAATCAGCGCTACAAAGGAGTCTCGCTTGCCCTCGGTCAAAAGGGCCATGCTGAACAAAGTGTAAAAACCAGAAAAGCAGGACAGGCCATGGAGACATGGGAGCCTTGCTACGCTGATGGGCGGGATGTAAATTGCCAACAGGCACTCTGGAGAAGAGTACGGTGTGTCCTGAAACAAGTAATAAACACAGCGTAGAGAGCATAGGGCACTTCCACTCATGGGCGTATAAATTGGGAAAACTAAAAATCAACAAGACACAGGCACCCTAAAGTTTACGACTGCTCTGTTTCCAAGAATCTCCGCTTCGGTACACCTTCAATATCCCAGGAAAGAGAAAAATGGATAAAGAAATGGTGGTACTTGGCACAATGGAATATCACTCAGCCATGAAATCAATGTCATAAGGCTACGTAGCAGCATGATGAGTGGATTTAGGTACGATGATTCTAAGTGAAATAAGTCACACAGAAAAAGGCACTTATCCTAAGATATCGCTTATAGAGGGAATGCCAAAATCGCTACACTTGAACTGAATTACAAAACAGAACAGAGGCACACCTTTAGAAGACACACTATGGCTACTTAACCGGAAAGGTGAGGTGGGGTGATGCATAAAACAAGGGTTTGAAATTAGCTCAGACACCGCTCCATAAGCCAAATATGTACTAGACAAGGCCTACTCCCTGCTCAGTGAACTGGACTCAACACCCCCTAGTCACCGCACAAGAATATATCTGACTAGTATGAATCTCAAAAACCTATGTATCGATATCTCTCTGCAAGTGAATCAAGAGGGTGTAAAGCGGCATAAACACAGCAGGGAAAAGCAGCCAAACCCCATTCTAAACATACATTACTTTAAAAAACCCACAAAGCATAGACAGTGAAAGAGAGAGAAATTCTTACAAAATCCGTTCAGGGTATCTGATGCAACCTGGATTGACCATATCTAGACCCACAGCTGGATGAGACATAAGGCTGGACACTCTTGGGGCTGAGAGGATTGGTGAGGTTGGGTGAGCAAATGCAGATACTTTAAAGTAATACCGCGGGGTACCCACCCCATGGGTCTCAAATCTCCAGGTACAAGGGAATCTTCCTACATCAAAACATGCATGGGAAACCCAGAAGATGGTATGCCGTGAGATCGGGAAAAGTTTCTAAAACGCACCTCATTTCTCCTCTCCTTGTGCTCGGGTTCGCCATTCCAGCCGCTTGACTAACCATCTCCCTACTTGGAGAATCAGCACCTTTAACCTCCAGTTTCGTCCAGGTTGCAATTTGTCCTGAGGATGAACGGGAAGACGGGGAACCAACGAGAGACTAGCCCTAGGTGTTGGGACAGGCATAGGTCACTCCATTTTCCCATCAGGAAGAAGAATGAACCACAGGCTCAGCCTGCCCCCCAGAACCAAAATAGGGCCTGAAGCAATCCTGCGCTTTTGCGGCCATCTCCCAAAAAAGCGAGGAGACAAATGGAGCTCAGGGGCACTGCAATTCACAAACGTGCAGAGTTATAAATGAGAACTCTCGTCCACAAATATATTGAGGGAAGGCAACGAAGAGGATTTGAAAGCAAGGCAGATTTGCAGGAAACAGATTTCAGGAGGTAGATTCGACTCGCCTTTAAAGCACATGAAAAGCGGCAAAACGTTGACAATGATGCCCTTGGCCAAAAAGGGCGTATGCGTTTTTTCCTGAATATATTCAGGAAAAAACGCATACGCCCTTTTTGGCCAACCAAGCAAGCCGGAAGGGCAAATCAGCGCTACAAAGAAGTCTCGCTTGCCCTCGGTCAAAAGGGCCATGCTGAAAAAAGTGTAAAAACCAGAAAAGCAGGACAGGCCATGGAGACATGGGAGCCTTGCTACGCTGATGGGCGGGATGTAAATTGCCAACAGGCACTCTGGAGAAGAGTACGGTGTGTCCTGAAACAAGTAATAAACACAGCGTAGAGAGCATAGGGCACTTCCACTCATGGGCGTATAAATTGGGAAAACTAAAAATCAACAAGACACAGGCACCCTAAAGTTTACGGCTGCTCTCTTTCCAAGAATCTCCGCTTCGGTACACCTTCAATATCCCAGGAAAGAGAAAAATGGATAAAGAAATGGTGGTACTTGGCACAATGGAATATCACTCAGCCATGAAATCAATGTCATAAGGCTAGTTAGCAGCATGATGAGTGGATTTAGGTACGATGATTCTAAGTGAAATAAGTCACACAGAAAAAGACACTTATCCTAAGATATCGCTTTTAGGGGGAATGTCAAAATCGCTACACTTGAACTGAATTACAAAACAGAACATAGTCACACCTTTAGAAGACACACTATGGCTGCTTAACGGGAAAGGTGAGGTGGGGTGATGCATAAAACAAGGGTTTGAAATTAGCTCAGAGACCGCTCCATAAGCCAAATATGTAATAGACAAGGCCTACTCCCTGCTCAGTGAACTGGACTCAACACACCCTAGTCACCACACAAGAATATATCTGAGTAGTAAGAATCTGAAAACCTATGTATCGATAGCTCTCTGCAAGTGAATCAAAAGGGTGTAAAGCGGCATCAACACAGCAGGGAAAAGCAGCCAAGCCCGATTCTAAACATACATTACTTTAAAAAACCCACAAAAGAAAGACAGGGAAAGAGACAGAAATTCTTACAAAATCCGTTCAGGGTCTATGATGCAACCTGGATTGACCATATCTAGACCCACAGCTGGATGAGACATAAGGCTGGACACTCTTCGGGCTGAGCGGATTAGTGAGGTTGGGTGAGAAATGCAGATACTTTAAAGTAACACTGCTGGGAACACACCCCATGGGTCTCAAATCTCCAGGTACAAGGGCATCTTCCTACATCAAAACATGCATGGGAAACCCAGAAGATGGTATGCCATGAGATCGGGAAAGGTTTCTAAAACGCACCTCATTTCTCCTCTCCTTGTGCTCGGGTTCACCATTCCAGCCACTTGACTAACCATCTCCCTACTTGGAGAATCAGCACCTTTAACCTCCTGATTGTAGAGGTTGCAATTTGTCCTGAGGATGAACGGGAAGACGCGGAACCAACGAGAGACGAGCCCTAGGTGTTGGGACAGGTATAGGTCACTCCATTTTCCCATCAGGAAGAAGAATGAACCACAGGCTCAGCCTGCCCCCCAGAACCAAAATAGGGCCTGAAGCAATCCTGCGCTTTTGCGGCCAGCTCCCAAAAAAGCGAGGAGACAAATGGAGCTCAGGGGCACTGCAATTCACAAACGTGCAGAGTTATAAATGAGAACTCTCGTCCACAAATATATTGAGGGAAGGCAACGAAGAGGATTTGAAAGCAAGGCAGATTTGCAGGAAACAGATTTCAGGAGGTAGATTCGACTCGCCTTTAAAGCACATGAAAAGCGGCAAAACGTTGACAATGATGCCCTTGGCCAAAAAGGGCGTATGCGTTTTTTCCTGAATATATTCAGGAAAAAACGCATACGCCCTTTTAGGCCAAGCAAGCAAGCCGGAAGGGCAAATCAGCGCTACAAAGAAGTCTCGCTTGCCCTCGGTCAAAAGGGCCATGCTGAACAAAGTGTAAAAACCAGAAAAGCAGGACAGGCCATGGAGACATGGGAGCCTTGCTACGCTGATGGGCGGGATGTAAATTGCCAACAGGCACTCTGGAGAAGAGTACGGTGTGTCCTGAAACAAGTAATAAACACAGCGTAGAGAGCATAGGGCACTTCCACTCATGGGCGTATAAATTGGGAAAACTAAAAATCAACAAGACACAGGCACCCTAAAGTTTACGGCTGCTCTGTTTCCAAGAATCTCCGCTTCGGTACACCTTCAATATCCCAGGAAAGAGAAAAATGGATAAAGAAATGGTGGTACTTGGCACAATGGAATATCACTCAGCCATGAAATCAATGTCATAAGGCTACTTAGCAGCATGATGAGTGGATTTAGGTACGATGATTCTAAGTGAAATAAGTCACACAGAAAAAGGCACTTATCCTAAGATATCGCTTATAGAGGGAATGCCAAAATCGCTACACTTGAACTGAATTACAAAACAGAACAGAGGCACACCTTTAGAAGACACACTATGGCTACTTAACCGGAAAGGTGAGGTGGGGTGATGCATAAAACAAGGGTTTGAAATTAGCTCAGACACCGCTCCATAAGCCAAATATGTACTAGACAAGGCCTACTCCCTGCTCAGTGAACTGGACTCAACATCCCCTAGTCACCACAGAAGAATATATCTGAGTAGTAAGAATCTGAAAACCTATGTATCGATATCTCTCTGCAAGTGAATCAAAAGGGTGTAAAGCGGCATCAACACAGCAGGGAAAAGCAGCCAAGCCCGATTCTAAACATACATTACTTTAAAAAACCCACAAAAGAAAGACAGTGAAAGAGACAGAAATTCTTACAAAATCCGTTCAGGGTCTATGATGCAACCTGGATTGACCATATCTAGACCCACAGCTGGATGAGACATAAGGCTGGACACTCTTGGGGCTGAGCGGATTGGTGAGGTTGAGTGAGCAAACCCAGATACTTTAAAGTAACACTGCTGGGAACACACCCCATGGGTCTCAAATCTCCTGGTACAAGGGCATCTTCCTACATCAAAACATGCATGGGAAACCCAGAAGATGGTATGCCATGAGATCGGGAAAGGTTTCTAAAACGCACCTCATTTCTCCTCTCCTTGTGCTCGGGTTCGCCATTCCAGCCACTTGACTAACCATCTCCCTACTTGGAGAATCAGCACCTTTAACCTCCTGATTGTACAGGTTGCAATTTGTCCTGAGGATGAACGGGAAGATGCGGAACCAACGAGAGACGAGCCCTAGGTGTTGGGACAGGCATAGGTCACTCCATTTTCCCATCAGGAAGAAGAATGAACCACAGGCTCAGCCTGCCCCCCAGAACCAAAATAGGGCCTGAAGCAATCCTGCGCTTTTGCGGCCAGCTCCCAAAAAAGCGAGGAGACAAATGGAGCTCAGGGGCACTGCAATTCACAAACGTGCAGAGTTATAAATGAGAACTCTCGTCCACAAATATATTGAGGGAAGTCAACGAAGAGGATTTGAAAGCAAGGCAGATTTGCAGGAAACAGATTTCAGGAGGTAGATTCGACTCGCCTTTAAAGCACATGAAAAGCGGCAAAACGTTGACAATGATGCCCTTGGCCAAAAAGGGCGTATGCGTTTTTTCCTGAATATATTCAGGAAAAAACGCATACGCCCTTTTAGGCCAAGCAAGCAAGCCGGAAGGGCAAATCAGCGCTACAAAGAAGTCTCGCTTGCCCTCGGTCAAAAGGGCCATGCTGAACAAAGTGTAAAAACCAGAAAAGCAGGACAGGCCATGGAGACATGGGAGCCTTGCTACGCTGATGGGCGGGATGTAAATTGCCAACAGGCACTCTGGAGAAGAGTACGGTGTGTCCTGAAACAAGTAATAAACACAGCGTAGAGAGCATAGGGCACTTCCACTCATGGGCGTATAAATTGGGAAAACTAAAAATCAACAAGACACAGGCACCCTAAAGTTTACGGCTGCTCTGTTTCCAAGAATCTCCGCTTCGGTACACCTTCAATATCCCAGGAAAGAGAAAAATGGATAAAGAAATGGTGGTACTTGGCACAATGGAATATCACTCAGCCATGAAATCAATGTCATAAGGCTACGTAGCAGCATGATGAGTGGATTTAGGTACGATGATTCTAAGTGAAATAAGTCACACAGAAAAAGGCACTTATCCTAAGATATCGCTTATAGAGGGAATGCCAAAATCGCTACACTTGAACTGAATTACAAAACAGAACAGAGGCACACCTTTAGAAGACACACTATGGCTACTTAACCGGAAAGGTGAGGTGGGGTGATGCATAAAACAAGGGTTTGAAATTAGCTCAGACACCGCTCCATAAGCCAAATATGTACTAGACAAGGCCTACTCCCTGCTCAGTGAACTGGACTCAACACCCCCTAGTCACCGCACAAGAATATATCTGACTAGTATGAATCTCAAAAACCTATGTATCGATATCTCTCTGCAAGTGAATCAAGAGGGTGTAAAGCGGCATAAACACAGCAGGGAAAAGCAGCCAAACCCCATTCTAAACATACATTACTTTAAAAAACCCACAAAGCATAGACAGTGAAAGAGAGAGAAATTCTTACAAAATCCGTTCAGGGTATCTGATGCAACCTGGATTGACCATATCTAGACCCACAGCTGGATGAGACATAAGGCTGGACACTCTTGGGGCTGAGAGGATTGGTGAGGTTGGGTGAGCAAATGCAGATACTTTAAAGTAATACCGCGGGGTACCCACCCCATGGGTCTCAAATCTCCAGGTACAAGGGAATCTTCCTACATCAAAACATGCATGGGAAACCCAGAAGATGGTATGCCGTGAGATCGGGAAAAGTTTCTAAAACGCACCTCATTTCTCCTCTCCTTGTGCTCGGGTTCGCCATTCCAGCCGCTTGACTAACCATCTCCCTACTTGGAGAATCAGCACCTTTAACCTCCAGTTTCGTCCAGGTTGCAATTTGTCCTGAGGATGAACGGGAAGACGGGGAACCAACGAGAGACTAGCCCTAGGTGTTGGGACAGGCATAGGTCACTCCATTTTCCCATCAGGAAGAAGAATGAACCACAGGCTCAGCCTGCCCCCCAGAACCAAAATAGGGCCTGAAGCAATCCTGCGCTTTTGCGGCCATCTCCCAAAAAAGCGAGGAGACAAATGGAGCTCAGGGGCACTGCAATTCACAAACGTGCAGAGTTATAAATGAGAACTCTCGTCCACAAATATATTGAGGGAAGGCAACGAAGAGGATTTGAAAGCAAGGCAGATTTGCAGGAAACAGATTTCAGGAGGTAGATTCGACTCGCCTTTAAAGCACATGAAAAGCGGCAAAACGTTGACAATGATGCCCTTGGCCAAAAAGGGCGTATGCGTTTTTTCCTGAATATATTCAGGAAAAAACGCATACGCCCTTTTTGGCCAACCAAGCAAGCCGGAAGGGCAAATCAGCGCTACAAAGAAGTCTCGCTTGCCCTCGGTCAAAAGGGCCATGCTGAAAAATGTGTAAAAACCAGAAAAGCAGGACAGGCCATGGAGACATGGGAGCCTTGCTACGCTGATGGGCGGGATGTAAATTGCCAACAGGCACTCTGGAGAAGAGTACGGTGTGTCCTGAAACAAGTAATAAACACAGCGTAGAGAGCATAGGGCACTTCCACTCATGGGCGTATAAATTGGGAAAACTAAAAATCAACAAGACACAGGCACCCTAAAGTTTACGGCTGCTCTGTTTCCAAGAATCTCCGCTTCGGTACACCTTCAATATCCCAGGAAAGAGAAAAATGGATAAAGAAATGGTGGTACTTGGCACAATGGAATATCACTCAGCCATGAAATCAATGTCATAAGGCTAGTTAGCAGCATGATGAGTGGATTTAGGTACGATGATTCTAAGTGAAATAAGTCACACAGAAAAAGACACTTATCCTAAGATATCGCTTTTAGGGGGAATGTCAAAATCGCTACACTTGAACTGAATTACAAAACAGAACATAGTCACACCTTTAGAAGACACACTATGGCTGCTTAACGGGAAAGGTGAGGTGGGGTGATGCATAAAACAAGGGTTTGAAATTAGCTCAGAGACCGCTCCATAAGCCAAATATGTACTAGACAAGGCCTACTCCCTGCTCAGTGAACTGGACTCAACACCCCCTAGTCACCGCACAAGAATATATCTGACTAGTATGAATCTCAAAAACCTATGTATCGATATCTCTCTGCAAGTGAATCAAGAGGGTGTAAAGCGGCATAAACACAGCAGGGAAAAGCAGCCAAACCCCATTCTAAACATACATTACTTTAAAAAACCCACAAAGCATAGACAGTGAAAGAGAGAGAAATTCTTACAAAATCCGTTCAGGGTATCTGATGCAACCTGGATTGACCATATCTAGACCCACAGCTGGATGAGACATAAGGCTGGACACTCTTGGGGCTGAGAGGATTGGTGAGGTTGGGTGAGCAAATGCAGATACTTTAAAGTAATACCGCGGGGTACCCACCCCATGGGTCTCAAATCTCCAGGTACAAGGGAATCTTCCTACATCAAAACATGCATGGGAAACCCAGAAGATGGTATGCCGTGAGATCGGGAAAAGTTTCTAAAACGCACCTCATTTCTCCTCTCCTTGTGCTCGGGTTCGCCATTCCAGCCGCTTGACTAACCATCTCCCTACTTGGAAAATCAGCACCTTTAACCTCCAGTTTCGTCCAGGTTGCAATTTGTCCTGAGGATGAACGGGAAGACGGGGAACCAACGAGAGACTAGCCCTAGGTGTTGGGACAGGCATAGGTCACTCCATTTTCCCATCAGGAAGAAGAATGAACCACAGGCTCAGCCTGCCCCCCAGAACCAAAATAGGGCCTGAAGCAATCCTGCGCTTTTGCGGCCATCTCCCAAAAAAGCGAGGAGACAAATGGAGCTCAGGGGCACTGCAATTCACAAACGTGCAGAGTTATAAATGAGAACTCTCGTCCACAAATATATTGAGGGAAGGCAACGAAGAGGATTTGAAAGCAAGGCAGATTTGCAGGAAACAGATTTCAGGAGGTAGATTCGACTCGCCTTTAAAGCACATGAAAAGCGGAAAAACGTTGACAATGATGCCCTTGGCCAAAAAGTGCGTATGCGTTTTTTCCTGAATATATTCAGGAAAAAACGCATACGCCCTTTTTGGCCAACCAAGCAAGCCGGAAGGGCAAATCAGCGCTACAAAGAAGTCTCGCTTGCCCTCGGTCAAAAGGGCCATGCTGAAAAAAGTGTAAAAACCAGAAAAGCAGGACAGGCCATGGAGACATGGGAGCCTTGCTACGCTGATGGGCGGGATGTAAATTGCCAACAGGCACTCTGGAGAAGAGTACGGTGTGTCCTGAAAGAAGTAATAAACACAGCGTAGAGAGCATAGGGCACTTCCACTCATGGGCGTATAAATTGGGAAAACTAAAAATCAACAAGACACAGGCACCCTAAAGTTTACGGCTGCTCTCTTTCCAAGAATCTCCGCTTCGGTACACCTTCAATATCCCAGGAAAGAGAAAAATGGATAAAGAAATGGTGGTACTTGGCACAATGGAATATCACTCAGCCATGAAATCAATGTCATAAGGCTAGTTAGCAGCATGATGAGTGGATTTAGGTACGATGATTCTAAGTGAAATAAGTCACACAGAAAAAGACACTTATCCTAAGATATCGCTTTTAGGGGGAATGTCAAAATCGCTACACTTGAACTGAATTACAAAACAGAACATAGTCACACCTTTAGAAGACACACTATGGCTGCTTAACCGGAAAGGTGAGGTGGGGTGATGCATAAAACAAGGGTTTGAAATTAGCTCAGAGACCGCTCCATAAGCCAAATATGTAATAGACAAGGCCTACTCCCTGCTCAGTGAACTGGACTCAACACACCCTAGTCACCACAGAAGAATATATCTGAGTAGTAAGAATCTGAAAACCTATGTATCGATAGCTCTCTGCAAGTGAATCAAAAGGGTGTAAAGCGGCATCAACACAGCAGGGAAAAGCAGCCAAGCCCGATTCTAAACATACATTACTTTAAAAAACCCACAAAAGAAAGACAGGGAAAGAGACAGAAATTCTTACAAAATCCGTTCAGGGTCTATGATGCAACCTGGATTGACCATATCTAGACCCACAGCTGGATGAGACATAAGGCTGGACACTCTTGGGGCTGAGCGGATTGGTGAGGTTGAGTGAGCAAACCCAGATACTTTAAAGTAACACTGCTGGGAACACACCCCATGGGTCTCAAATCTCCTGGTACAAGGGCATCTTCCTACATCAAAACATGCATGGGAAACCCAGAAGATGGTATGCCATGAGATCGGGAAAGGTTTCTAAAACGCACCTCATTTCTCCTCTCCTTGTGCTCGGGTTCGCCATTCCAGCCACTTGACTAACCATCTCCCTACTTGGAGAATCAGCACCTTTAACCTCCTGATTGTACAGGTTGCAATTTGTCCTGAGGATGAACGGGAAGATGCGGAACCAACGAGAGACGAGCCCTAGGTGTTGGGACAGGCATAGGTCACTCCATTTTCCCATCAGGAAGAAGAATGAACCACAGGCTCAGCCTGCCCCCCAGAACCAAAATAGGGCCTGAAGCAATCCTGCGCTTTTGCGGCCAGCTCCCAAAAAAGCGAGTAGACAAATGGAGCTCAGGGGCACTGCAATTCACAAACGTGCAGAGTTATAAATGAGAACTCTCGTCCACAAATATATTGAGGGAAGGCAACGAAGAGGATTTGAAAGCAAGGCAGATTTGCAGGAAACAGATTTCAGGAGGTAGATTCGACTCGCCTTTAAAGCACATGAAAAGCGGCAAAACGTTGACAATGATGCCCTTGGCCAAAAAGGGCGTATGCGTTTTTTCCTGAATATATTCAGGAAAAAACGCATACGCCCTTTTAGGCCAAGCAAGCAAGCCGGAAGGGCAAATCAGCGCTACAAAGAAGTCTCGCTTGCCCTCGGTCAAAAGGGCCATGCTGAACAAAGTGTAAAAACCAGAAAAGCAGGACAGGCCATGGAGACATGGGAGCCTTGCTACGCTGATGGGCGGGATGTAAATTGCCAACAGGCACTCTGGAGAAGAGTACGGTGTGTCCTGAAACAAGTAATAAACACAGCGTAGAGAGCATAGGGCACTTCCACTCATGGGCGTATAAATTGGGAAAACTAAAAATCAACAAGACACAGGCACCCTAAAGTTTACGGCTGCTCTGTTTCCAAGAATCTCCGCTTCGGTACACCTTCAATATCCCAGGAAAGAGAAAAATGGATAAAGAAATGGTGGTACTTGGCACAATGGAATATCACTCAGCCATGAAATCAATGTCATAAGGCTACTTAGCAGCATGATGAGTGGATTTAGGTACGATGATTCTAAGTGAAATAAGTCACACAGAAAAAGGCACTTATCCTAAGATATCGTTTATAGAGGGAATGCCAAAATCGCTACACTTGAACTGAATTACAAAACAGAACAGAGGCACACCTTTAGAAGACACACTATGGCTACTTAACCGGAAAGGTGAGGTGGGGTGATGCATAAAACAAGGGTTTGAAATTAGCTCAGACACCGCTCCATAAGCCAAATATGTACTAGACAAGGCCTACTCCCTGCTCAGTGAACTGGACTCAACACCCCCTAGTCACCGCACAAGAATATATCTGACTAGTATGAATCTCAAAAACCTATGTATCGATATCTCTCTGCAAGTGAATCAAGAGGGTGTAAAGCGGCATAAACACAGCAGGGAAAAGCAGCCAAACCCCATTCTAAACATACATTACTTTAAAAAACCCACAAAGCAAAGACAGTGAAAGAGAGAGAAATTCTTACAAAATCCGTTCAGGGTCTCTGATGCAACCTGGATTGACCATATCTAGACCCACAGCTGGATGAGACATAAGGCTGGACACTCTTGGGGCTGAGAGGATTGGTGAGGTTGGGTGAGCAAATGCAGATCCTTTAAAGTAATACCGCGGGGTACCCACCCCATGGGTCTCAAATCTCCAGGTACAAGGGAATCTTCCTACATCAAAACATGCATGGGAAACCCAGAAGATGGTATGCCGTGAGATCGGGAAAGGTTTCTAAAACGCACCTCATTTCTCCTCTCCTTGTGCTCGGGTTCGCCATTCCAGCCTCTTGACTAATCATCTCCCTACTTGGAGAATCAGCACCTTTAACCTCCAGTTTCGTCCAGGTTGCAATTTGTCCTGAGGATGAACGGGAAGACGGGGAACCAACGAGAGACTAGCCCTAGGTGTTGGGACAGGCACAGGTCACTCCATTTTCCCATCAGGAAGAAGAATGAACCACAGGCTCAGCCTGCCCCCCAGAACCAAAATAGGGCCTGAAGCAATCCTGCGCTTTTGCGGCCAGCTCCCAAAAAAGCGAGGAGACAAATGGAGCTCAGGGGCACTGCAATTCACAAACGTGCAGAGTTATAAATGAGAACTCTCGTCCACAAATATATTGAGGGAAGGCAACGAAGAGGATTTGAAAGCAAGGCAGATTTGCAGGAAACAGATTTCAGGAGGTAGATTCGACTCGCCTTTAAAGCACATGAAAAGCGGCAAAACGTTGACAATGATGCCCTTGGCCAAAAAGGGCGTATGCGTTTTTTCCTGAATATATTCAGGAAAAAACGCATACGCCCTTTTTGGCCAACCAAGCAAGCCGGAAGGGCAAATCAGCGCTACAAAGAAGTCTCGCTTGCCCTCGGTCAAAAGGGCCATGCTGAAAAAAGTGTAAAAACCAGAAAAGCAGGACAGGCCATGGAGACATGGGAGCCTTGCTACGCTGATGGGCGGGATGTAAATTGCCAACAGGCACTCTGGAGAAGAGTACGGTGTGTCCTGAAACAAGTAATAAACACAGCGTAGAGAGCATAGGGCACTTCCACTCATGGGCGTATAAATTGGGAAAACTAAAAATCAACAAGACACAGGCACCCTAAAGTTTACGGCTGCTCTGTTTCCAAGAACCTCCGCTTCGGTACACCTTCAATATCCCAGGAAAGAGAAAAATGGATAAAGAAATGGTGGTACTTGGCAGAATGGAATATCACTCAGCCATGAAATCAATGTCATAAGGCTAGTTAGCAGCATGATGAGTGGATTTAGGTACGATGATTCTAAGTGAAATAAGTCACACAGAAAAAGACACTTATCCTAAGATATCGCTTTTAGGGGGAATGTCAAAATCACTACACTTGAACTGAATTACAAAACAGAACATAGTCACACCTTTAGAAGACACACTATGGCTGCTTAACAGGAAAGGTGAGGTGGGGTGATGCATAAAACAAGGGTTTGAAATTAGCTCAGAGACGGCTCCATAAGCCAAATATGTACTAGACAAGGCCTACTCCCTGCTCAGTGAACTGGACTCAACACACCCTAGTCACCACACAAGAATATATCTGAGTAGTAAGAATCTGAAAACCTATGTATCGATATCTCTCTGCAAGTGAATCAAAAGGGTGTAAAGCGGCATCAACACAGCAGGGAAAAGCAGCCAAGCCCGATTCTAAACATACATTACTTTAAAAAACCCACAAAAGAAAGACAGTGAAAGAGACAGAAATTCTTACAAAATCCGTTCAGGGTCTCTGATGCAACCTGGATTGACCATATCTAGACCCACAGCTGGATGAGACATAAGGCTGGATACTCTTGGGGCTGAGAGGATTGGTGAGGTTGGGTGAGCAAATGCAGATCCTTTAAAGTAATACCGCGGGGTACCCACCCCATGGTTCTCAAATCTCCAGGTACAAGGGAATCTTCCTACATCAAAACATGCATGCGAAACCCAGAAGATGGTATGCCGTGAGATCGGGAAAGGTTTCTAAAACGCACCTCATTTCTCCTCTCCTTGTGCTCGGGTTCGCCATTCCAGCCGCTTGACTAACCATCTCTCTACTTGGAGAATCAGCACCTTTAACCTCCTGTTTCGTCCAGGTTGCAATTTGTCCTGAGGATGACCGGGAAGACGGGGAACCAACGAGAGACTAGCCCTAGGTGTTGGGACAGGCACAGGTCACTCCATTTTCCCATCAGGAAGAAGAATGAACCACAGGCTCAGCCTGCCCCCCAGAACCAAAATAGGGCCTGAAGCAATCCTGCACTTTTGCGGCCAGCTCCCAAAAAAGCGAGGAGACAAATGGAGCTCAGGGGCACTGCAATTCACAAACGTGCAGAGTTATAAATGAGAACTCTCGTCCACAAATATATTGAGGGAAGGCAACGAAGAGGATTTGAAAGCAAGGCAGATTTGCAGGAAACAGATTTCAGGAGGTAGATTCGACTCGCCTTTAAAGCACATGAAAAGCAGCAAAACGTTGATAATGATGCCCTTGGCCAAAAAGGGCGTATGCGTTTTTTCCTGAATATATTCAGGAAAAAACGCATACGCCCTTTTAGGCCAAGCAAGCAAGCCGGAAGGGCAAATCAGCGCTACAAAGAAGTCTCGCTTGCCCTCGGTCAAAAGGGCCATGCTGAACAAAGTGTAAAAACCAGAAAAGCAGGACAGGCCATGGAGACATGGGAGCCTTGCTACGCTGATGGGCGGGATGTAAATTGCCAACAGGCACTCTGGAGAAGAGTACGGTGTGTCCTGAAACAAGTAATAAACACAGCGTAGAGAGCATAGGGCACTTCCACTCATGGGCGTATAAATTGGGAAAACTAAAAATCAACAAGACACAGGCACCCTAAAGTTTACGGCTGCTCTGTTTCCAAGAATCTCCGCTTCGGTACACCTTCAATATCCCAGGAAAGAGAAAAATGGATAAAGAAATGGTGGTACTTGGCACAATGGAATATCACTCAGCCATGAAATCAATGTCATAAGGCTACTTAGCAGCATGATGAGTGGATTTAGGTACGATGATTCTAAGTGAAATAAGTCACACAGAAAAAGGCACTTATCCTAAGATATCGCTTATAGAGGGAATGCCAAAATCGCTACACTTGAACTGAATTACAAAACAGAACAGAGGCACACCTTTAGAAGACACACTATGGCTGCTTAACCGGAAAGGTGAGGTGGGGTGATGCATAAAACAAGGGTTTGAAATTAGCTCAGACACCGCTCCATAAGCCAAATATGTACTAGACAAGGCCTACTCCCTGCTCAGTGAACTGGACTCAACACCCCCTAGTCACCGCACAAGAATATATCTGACTAGTATAAATCTCAAAAACCTATGTATCGATATCTCTCTGCAAGTGAATCAAGAGGGTGTAAAGCGGCATAAACACAGAAGGGAAAAGCTGCCAAACCCCATTCTAAACATACATTACTTTAAAAAACCCACAAAGCAAAGACAGTGAAAGAGAGAGAAATTCTTACAAAATCCGTTCAGGGTCTCTGATGCAACCTGGATTGACCATATCTAGACCCACAGCTGGATGAGACATAAGGCTGGACACTCTTGGGGCTGAGAGGATTGGTGAGGTTGGGTGAGCAAATGCAGATACTTTAAAGTAATACCGCAGGGTACCCACCCCATGGGTCTCAAATCTCCAGGTACAAGGGAATCTTCCTACATCAAAACATGCATGGGAAACCCAGAAGATGGTATGCCGTGAGATCAGGAAAGGTTTCTAAAACGCACCTCATTTCTCCTCTCCTTGTGCTCGGGTTCGCCATTCCAGCCCCTTGACTAACCATCTCCCTACTTGGAGAATCAGCACCTTTAACCTCCTGTTTCATCCAGGTTGCAATTTGTCCTGAGGATGAACGGGAAGACGGGGAACCAACGAGAGACTAGCCCTAGGTGTTGGGACAGGCACAGGTCACTCCATTTTCCCATCAGGAAGAAGAATGAACCACAGGCTCAGCCTGCCCCCCAGAACCAAAATAGGGCCTGAAGCAATCCTGCGCTTTTGCGGCCAGCTCCCAAAAAAGCCAGGAGACAAATGGAGCTCAGGGGCACTGCAATTCACAAACGTGCAGAGTTATAAATGAGAACTCTCGTCCACAAATATATTGAGGGAAGGCAACGAAGAGGATTTGAAAGCAAGGCAGATTTGCAGGAAACAAATTTCAGGAGGTAGATTCGACTCGCCTTTAAAGCACATGAAAAGCGGCAAAACGTTGACAATGATGCCCTTGGCCAAAAAGGGCGTATGCGTTTTTTCCTGAATATATTCAGGAAAAAACGCATACGCCCTTTTTGGCCAACCAAGCAAGCCGGAAGGGCAAATCAGCGCTACAAAGAAGTCTCGCTTGCCCTCGGTCAAAAGGGCCATGCTGAACAAACAGTAAAAACCAGAAAAGCAGGACAGGCCATGGAGACATGGGAGCCTTGCTACGCTGATGGGCGGGATGTAAATTGCCAACAGGCACTCTGGAGAAGAGTACGGTGTGTCCTGAAACAAGTAATAAACACAGTGTAGAGAGCATAGGGCACTTCCACTCATGGGCGTATAAATTGGGAAAACTAAAAATCAACAAGACACAGGCACCCTAAAGTTTACGGCTGCTCTGTTTCCAAGAATCTCCGCTTCGGTACACCTTCAATATCCCAGGAAAGAGAAAAATGGATAAAGAAATGGTGGTACTTGGCACAATGGAATATCACTCAGCCATGAAATCAATGTCATAAGGCTAGTTAGCAGCATGATGAGTGGATTTAGGTACGATGATTCTAAGTGAAATAAGTCACACAGAAAAAGACACTTATCCTAAGATATCGCTTTTAGGGGGAATGTGAAAATCGCTACACTTGAACTGAATTACAAAACAGAACATAGTCACAACTTTAGAAGACACACTATGGCTGCTTAACGGGAAAGGTGAGGTGGGGTGATGCATAAAACAAGGGTTTGAAATTAGCTCAGAGACCGCTCCATAAGACAAATATATAATAGACAAGGCCTACTCCCTGCTCAGTGAACTGGACTCAACACACCCTAGTCACCACACAAGAATATATCTGAGTAGTAAGAATCTGAAAACCTATGTATCGATATCTCTCTGCAAGTGAATCAAAAGGGTGTAAAGCGGCATCAACACAGCAGGGAAAAGCAGCCAAGCCCGATTCTAAACATACATTACTTTAAAAAACCCACAAAAGAAAGACAGTGAAAGAGACAGAAATTCTTAAAAATCCGTTCAGGGTCTATGATGCAACCTGGATTGACCATATCTAGACCCACAGCTGGATGAGACATAAGGCTGGACACTCTTGGGGCTGAGCGGATTGGTGAGGTTGGGTGAGAAATGCAGATACTTTAAAGTAACACTGCTGGGAACACACCCCATGGGTCTCAAATCTCCAGGTACAAGGGCATCTTCCTACATCAAAACATGCATGGGAAACCCAGAAGATGGTATGCCATGAGATCGGGAAAGGTTTCTAAAACGCACCTCATTTCTCCTCTCCTTGTGCTCGGGTTCGCCATTCCAGCCACTTGACTAACCATCTCCCTACTTGGAGAATCAGCACCTTTAACCTCCTGATTGTACAGGTTGCAATTTGTCCTGAGGATGAACGGGAACATGCGGAACCAACGAGAGACGAGCCCTAGGTATTGGCACAGGCATAGGTCACTCCATTTTCCCATCAGGAAGAAGAATGAACCACAGGCTCAGCCTGCCCCCCAGAACCAAAATAGGGCCTGAAGCAATCCTGCGCTTTTGCGGCCAGCTCCCAAAAAAGCGAGGAGACAAATGGAGCTCAGGGGCACTGCAATTCACAAACGTGCAGAGTTATAAATGAGAACTCTCGTCCACAAATATATTGAGGGAAGGCAACGAAGAGGATTTGAAAGCAAGGCAGATTTGCAGGAAACAGATTTCAGGAGGTAGATTCGACTCGCCTTTAAAGCACATGAAAAGCGGCAAAACGTTGACAATGATGCCCTTGGCCAAAAAGGGCGTATGCGTTTTTTCCTGAATATATTCAGGAAAAAACGCATACGCCCTTTTTGGCCAACCAAGCAAGCCGGAAGGGCAAATCAGCGCTACAAAGAAGTCTCGCTTGCCCTCGGTCAAAAGGGCCATGCTGAACAAAGTGTAAAAACCAGAAAAGCAGGACAGGCCATGGAGACATGGGAGCCTTGCTACGCTGATGGGCGGGATGTAAATTGCCAACAGGCACTCTGGAGAAGAGTACGGTGTGTCCTGAAACAAGTAATAAACACAGCGTAGAGAGCATAGGGCACTTCCACTCATGGGCGTATAAATTGGGAAAACTAAAAATCAACAAGACACAGGCACCCTAAAGTTTACGGCTGCTCTGTTTCCAAGAATCTCCGCTTCGGTACACCTTCAATATCCCAGGAAAGAGAAAAATGGATAAAGAAATGGTGGTACTTGGCACAATGGAATATCACTCAGCCATGAAATCAATGTCATAAGGCTACTTAGCAGCATGATGAGTGGATTTAGGTACGATGATTCTAAGTGAAATAAGTCACACAGAAAAAGGCACTTATCCTAAGATATCGCTTATAGACGGAATGTCAAAATCACTACACTTTAACTGAATTACAAAACAGAACAGAGGCACACCTTTAGAAGACATACTATGGCTACTTAACCGGAAAGGTGAGGTGGAATGATGCATAAAACAAGGGTTTGAAACTAGCTCAGACACCGCTCCATAAGCCAAATATGTAATAGACAAGGCCTACTCCCTGCTCAGTGAACTGGACTCAACACCCCCTAGTCACCGCACAAGAATATATCTGACTAGTATGTATCTGAAAACCTATGTATCGATATCTCTCTGCAAGTGAATCAAGAGGGTGTAAAGCGGCATAAACACAGAAGGGAAAAGCTGCCAAACCCCATTCTAAACATACATTACTTTAAAAAACCCACAAAGCAAAGACAGTGAAAGAGAGAGAAATTCTTACAAAATCCGTTCAGGGTCTCTGATGCAACCTGGATTGACCATATCTAGACCCACAGCTGGATGAGACATAAGGCTGGACACTCTTGGGGCTGAGAGGATTGGTGAGGTTGGGTGAGCAAATGCAGATACTTTAAAGTAATACCGCAGGGTACCCACCCCATGGGTCTCAAATCTCCAGGTACAAGGGAATCTTCCTACATCAAAACATGCATGGGAAACCCAGAAGATGGTATGCCGTGAGATCAGGAAAGGTTTCTAAAACGCACCTCATTTCTCCTCTCCTTGTGCTCGGGTTCGCCATTCCAGCCGCTTGACTAACCATCTCCCTACTTGGAGAATCAGCACCTTTAACCTCCTGATTGTACAGGTTGCAATTTGTCCTGAGGATGAACGGAAAGACGGGGAACCAACGAGAGACTAGCCCTAGGTGTTGGGACAGGCACAGGTCACTCCATTTTCCCATCAGGAAGAAGAATGAACCACAGGCTCAGCCTGCCCCCCAGAACCAAAATAGGGCCTGAAGCAATCCTGCGCTTTTGCGGCCAGCTCCTAAAAAAGCGAGGAGACAAATGGAGCTCACGGGCACTGCAATTCACAAACGTGCAGAGTTATAAATGAGAACTCTCGTCCACAAATATATTGAGGGGAGGCAACGAAGAGGATTTGAAAGCAAGGCAGATATGCAGGAAACAGATTTCAGGAGGTAGATTCGACTCGCCTTTAAAGCACATGAAAAGCGGCAAAACGTTGACAATGATGCCCTTGGCCAAAAAGGGCGTATGCGTTTTTTCCTGAATATATTCAGGAAAAAACGCATACGCCCTTTTTGGCCAACCAAGCAAGCCGGAAGGGCAAATCAGCGCTACAAAGAAGTCTCGCTTGCCCTCGGTCAAAAGGGCCATGCTGAACAAAGTGTAAAAACCAGAAAAGCAGGACAGGCCATGGAGACATGGGAGCCTTGCTACGCTGATGGGCGGGATGTAAATTGCCAACAGGCACTCTGGAGAAGAGTACGGTGTGTCCTGAAACAAGTAATAAACACAGCGTAGAGAGCATAGGGCACTTCCACTCATGGGCGTATAAATTGGGAAAACTAAAAATCAACAAGACACAGGCACCCTAAAGATTACGGCTGCTCTGTTTCCAAGAACCTCCGCTTCGGTACACCTTCAATATCCAAGGAAAGAGAAAAATGGATAAAGAAATGGTGGTACTTGGCACAATGGAATATCACTCAGCCATGAAATCAATGTCATAAGGCTAGTTAGCAGCATGATGAGTGGATTTAGGTACGATGATTCTAAGTGAAATAAGTCACACAGAAAAAGACACTTAACCTAAGATATTGCTTATAGAGGGAATGTCAAAATCGCTACACTTGAACTGAATTACAAAAGAGAACAGAGTCACACCTTTAGAAGACACACTATGGCTGCTTAACGGGAAAGGTGAGGTGGGGTGATGCATAAAACAAGGGTTTGAAATTAGCTCAGAGACCGCTCCATAAGCCAAATATGTAATAGACAAGGCCTACTCCCTGCTCAGTGAACTGGACTCAACACACCCTAGTCACCACACAAGAATATATCTGACTAGTAAGAATCTGAAAACCTATGTATCGATATCTCTCTGCAAGTGAATCAAGAGGGTGTAAAGCGGCATCAACACAGCAGGGAAAAGCAGCCAAGCCCGATTCTAAAGATAAATTACTTTAAAAAACCCACAAAACAAAGACAGTGAAAGAGAGAGAAATTCTTACAAAATCCGTTCAGGGTCTATGATGCAACCTGGATTGACCATATCTAGACACACAGCTGGATGAGACATAAGGCTGGACACTCTTGGGGCTGAGAGGATTGGTGAGGTTGGGTGAGCAAACGCAGATACTTTAAAGTAACACTGCGGGGAACACACCCCATGGGTCTCAAATCTCCAGGTACAAGGGCATCTTCCTACATCAAAACATGCATGGGAAACCCAGAAGATGGTATGCCATGAGATCGGGAAAGGTTTCTAAAATGCACCTCATTTCTCCTCTCCTTGTGCTCGGGTTCGCCATTCCAGCCGCTTGACTAACCATCTCCCTACTTGGAGAATCAGCACCTTTAACCTCCTGATTGTACAGGTTGCAATTTGTCCTGAGGATGAACGGGAAGACGCGGAACCAACGAGCGACGAGGCCTAGGTGTTGGGACAGGCATAGGTCACTCCATTTTCCCATCAGAAAGAAGAATGAACCACAGGCTCAGCCTGCCCCCCAGAACCAATATAGGGCCTGAAGCAATCCTGCGCTTTTGCGGCCAGCTCCCAAAAAAGCGAGGAGACAAATGGAGCTCAGGGGCACTGCAATTCACAAACGTGCAGAGTTATAAATGAGAACTCTCGTCCACAAAATATTGAGGGAAGGCAACGAAGAGGATTTGAAAGCAAGGCAGATTTGCAGGAAACAGATTTCAGGAGGTAGATTCGACTCGCCTTTAAAGCACATGAAAAGCGGCAAAACGTTGACAATGATGCCCTTGGCCAAAAAGGGCGTATGCGATTTTTCCCGAATATATTCAGGAAAAAACGCATACGCCCTTTTTGGCCAACCAAGCAAGCCGGAAGGGCAAATCAGCGCTACAAAGAAGTCTCACTTGCCCTCGGTCAAAACGGCCATGCTGAACAAACAGTAAAAACCAGAAAAGCAGGACAGGCCATGGAGACATGGGAGCCTTGCTACGCTGATGGGTGGGATATAAATTGCCAACAGGCACTCTGGAGAAGAGTACGGTGTGTCCTGAAACAAGTAATAAACACAGCGTTGAGAGCATAGGGCACTTCCACTCATGGGCGTATAAATTGGGAAAACTAAAAATCAACAAGACACAGGCACCCTAAAGTTTACGGCTGCTCTGTTGCCAAGAACCTCCGCTTCGGTACACCTTCAATATCCCAGGAAAGAGAAAAATGGATAAAGAAATGGTGGTACTTGACACAATGGAATATCACTCAGCCATGAAATCAATGTCATAAGGCTAGTTAGCAGCATGATGAGTGGATTTAGCGACTATGATTCTAAGTGAAATAAGTCACACAGTAAAAGGCCCTTCTCCTAAGATATCGCTTATAGAGGGAATGTCAAAATCGTTACAGTTGAACTGAATTACAAAACAGAACAGAGGCACACCTTTAGAAGACACACTATGGCTGCTTAACGGGAAAGGTGAGGTGGGTTGATGCATAAAACAAGGGTTTGAAATTAGCTCAGACACCGCTCCATAAGCCAAATATGTAATAGACAAGGCCTACTCCCTGCTCAGTGTACTGGACTCAACACCCCCTAGTCACCGCACAAGAATATATCTGACTAGTATGAATCTGAAAACCTATGTATTGATATCTCTCTGCAAGTGAATCAAGAGGGTGTAAAGCGGCATAAACACAGCAGGGAAAAGCAGGCAAACCCCATTCTAAACATACATTACTTTAAAAAACCCACAAAGCAAAGACAGTGAAAGAGAGAGAAATTCTTACAAAATCCGTTCAGGGTCTCTGATGCAACCTGGATTGACCATATCTAGACCCACAGCTGGATGAGACAGAAGGCTGGACACTCTTGGGGCTGAGAGGATTGGTGAGGTTGGGTGAGCAAATGCAGATACTTTAAAGTAATACCGCGGGGTACCCACCCCATGGGTCTCAAATCTCCAGGTACAAGGGAATCTTCCTACATCAAAACATGCATGGGAAACCCAGAAGATGGTATGCCGTGAGATCGGGAAAGGTTTCTAAAACGCACCTCATTTCTCCTCTCCTTGTGCTCGGGTTCGCCATTCCAGCCGCTTGACTAACCATCTCTCTACTTGGAGAATCAGCACCTTTAACCTCCTGTTTCGTCCAGGTTGCAATTTGTCCTGAGGATGAACGGGAAGACGGGGAACCAACGAGAGACTAGCCCTAGGTGTTGGGACAGGCACAGGTCACTCCATTTCCCATCAGGAAGAAGAATGAACCACAGGCTCAGCCTGCCCCCCAGAACCAAAATAGGGCCTGAAGCAATCCTGCGCTTTTGCGGCCAGCTCCCAAGAAAGCGAGGAGACAAATGGAGCTCAGGGGCACTGCAATTCACAAACGTGCAGAGTTATAAATGAGAACTCTCGTCCACAAATATATTGAGGGAAGGCAACGAAGAGGATTTGAAAGCAAGGCAGATTTGCAGGAAACAGATTTCAGGAGGTAGATTCGACTCGCCTTTAAAGCACATGAAAAGCGGCAAAACGTTGACAATGATGCCCTTGGCCAAAAAGGGCGTATGCGTTTTTTCCTGAATATATTCAGGAAAAAACGCATACGCCCTTTTTGGCCAACCAAGCAAGCCGGAAGGGCAAATCAGCGCTACAAAGAAGTCTCGCTTGCCCTCGGTCAAAAGGGCCATGCTGAACAAAGTGTAAAAACCAGAAAAGCAGAACAGGCCATGGAGACATGGGAGCCTTGCTACGCTGATGGGCGGGATGTAAATTGCCAACAGGCACTCTGGAGAAGAGTACGGTGTGTCCTGAAACAAGTAATAAACACAGCGTAGAGAGCATAGGGCACTTCCACTCATGGGCGTATAAATCGGGAAAACTAAAAATCAACAAGACACAGGCACCTTAAAGTTTACGGCTGCTTTGTTTCCAAGAATCTCCGCTTCGGTACACCTTCAATATCCCAGGAAAGAGAAAAATGGATAAAGAAATGGTGGTACTTGGCACAATGGAATATCACTCAGCCATGAAATCAATGTCATAAGGCTAGTTAGCAGCATGATGAGTGGATTTAGGTACGATGATTCTAAGTGAAATAAGTCACACAGAAAAAGACACTTATCCTAAGATATCGCTTATAGAGGGAATGTCAAAATCGCTACACTTGAACTGAATTACAAAACAGAACAGAGTCACACCTTTAGAAGACACACTATGGCTGCTTAACAGGAAAGGTGAGGTGGGGTGATGCATAAAACAAGGGTTTGAAATTAGCTCAGAGACCGCTCCATAACCCTAATATGTAATAGACAAGGCCTACTCCCTGCTCAGTGAACTGGACTCAACACACCCTAGTCACCACACAAGAATATATCTGACTAGTAAGAATCTGAAAACCTATGTATGGATATCTCTCTGCAAGTGAATCAAGAGGGTGTAAAGCGGCATCAACACAGCAGGGAAAATCAGCCAAGCCCGATTCTAAACATAAATTACTTTAAAAAACCCACAAAACAAAGACAGTTAAAGAGAGAGAAATTCTTACAAAATCCATTCAGGGTCTATGATGCAACCTGGATTGACCATATCTAGACCCACAGCTGGATGAGACATAAGGCTGGACACTCTTGAGGCTGAGAGGATTGGTGAGGTTGGGTGAACAAATGCAGATACTTTAAAGTAATACTGCGGGGTACCCACCCAATGGGTCTCAAATCTCCAGGTACAAGGGCATCTTCCTACGTCAAAACATGCATGGGAAACACAGAGGATGGTATGCCGTGAGATCGGGAAAGGTTTCTAAAACGCACCTCATTTCTCCTCTCCTTGTGCTCGGGTTCGCCATTCCAGCCGCTTGACTAACCATCTCCCTACTTGGAGAATCAGCACCTTTAACCTCCTGTTTCGTCCAGGTTGCAATTTGTCCTGAGGATGAACGGGAAGACGGGGAACCAACGAGAGACTAGCCCTAGGTGTTGGGACAGGCACAGGTCACTCCATTTTCCCATCAGGAAGAAGAATGAACCACAGGCTCAGCCTGCCCCCCAGAACCAAAATAGGGCCTGAAGCAATCCTGCGCTTTTGCGGCCAGCTCCCAAGAAAGCGAGGAGACAAATGGAGCTCAGGGGCACTGCAATTCACAAACGTGCAGAGTTATAAATGAGAACTCTCGTGCACAAATATATTGAGGGAAGGCAACGAAGAGGATTTGAAAGCAAGGCAGATTTGCAGGAAACAGATTTCAGGAGGTAGATTCGACTCGCCTTTAAAGCACATGAAAAGCGGCAAAACGTTGACAATGATGCCCTTGGCCAAAAAGTGCGTATGCGTTTTTTCCTGAATATATTCAGGAAAAAACGCATACGCCCTTTTTGGCCAACCAAGCAAGCCGGAAGGGCAAATCAGCGCTACAAAGAAGTCTCGCTTGCCCTCGGTCAAAAGGGCCATGCTGAACAAAGTGTAAAAAGCAGAAAAGCTGGACAGGCCATGGAGTCATGGGAGCCTTGCTACGCTGATGGGCGGGATGTAAATTGCCAACAGGCACTCTGGAGAAGAGTACGGTGTGTACTGAAACAAATAATAAACACAGCGTAGAGAGCATAGGGCACTTCCACTCATGGGCGTATAAATTGGGAAAATTAAAAATCAACAAGACACAGGCACCCTAAAGTTTACGGCTGCTCTGTTGCCAAGAACCTCCACTTCGGTACACCTTCAATATCCCAGGAAAGAGAAAAATGGATAAAGAAATGGTGGTACTTGGCACAATGGAATATCACTCAGCCATGAAATCAATGTCATAAGACTAGGTAGCAGCATGATTAGTGGATTTAGGTACGATGATTCTAAGTGAAATAAGTCACACAGAAAAAGGCACTTATCCTAAGATATCGCTTATAGAGGGAATGTCAAAATCGCTACACTTGAACTGAATTACAAAACAGAACAGAGGCACACCTTTAGAAGACACACTATGGCTGCTTAACCGGAAAGGTGAGGTGGGGTGATGCATAAAACAAGGGTTTGAAATTAGCTCAGACACCGCTCCATAAGCCAAATATGTAATAGACAAGGCCTACTCCCTGCTCAGTGAACTGGACTCAACACCCCCTAGTCACCGGACAAGAATATATCTGACTAGTATGAATCTGAAAACCTATGTATTGATATCTCTCTGCAAGTGAATCAAGAGGGTGTAAAGCGGCATAAACACAGCAGGGAAAAGCAGCCAAACCCCATTCTAAACATACATTTCTTTAAAAAACCCACAAAGCAAAGACAGTGAAAGAGAGAGAAATTTTACAAAATCCGTTCAGGGTCTCTGATGCAACCTGGATTGACCATATCTAGACCCACAGCTGGATGAGACATAAGGCTGGACACTCTTGCGGCTGAGAGGATTAGTGAGGTTGGGTGAGCAAATGCAGATACTTTAAAGTAATACAGCGGGGTACCCACCCCATGGGTCTCAAATCTCCAGGTACAAGGGCATCTTCCTACATCAAAACATGCATGGGAAACCCAGAAGATGGTATGCCGTGAGATCGGAAAAAGTTTCTAAAACGCACCTAATTTCTCCTCTCCTTGTGCTCGGGTCCGCCATTCCAGCCGCTTGATGCACCATCTCCCTACTTGGAGAATCAGCACCTTTAACCTCCTGTTTCGTCCAGGTTGCAGTTTGTCCTGAGGATGAACGGGAAGACGGGGAACCAACGAGAGACTAGCCCTAGGTGTTGGGACAGGCACAGGTCACTCCATTTTCACATCAGGAAGAAGAATGAACCACAGGCTCAGCCTGCCCCCCAAAACCAAAATAGGGCCTGAAGCAATCCTGCGCTTTTGCGGCCAGCTCCCAAAAAAGCGAGGAGACAAATGGAGCTCAGGGGCACTGCAATTCACAAACGTGCAGAGTTATAAATGAGATCTCTCGTCCACAAATATTTTGAGGGAAGGCAACGAAGAGGATTTGAAAGCAAGGCAGATTTGCAGGAAACAGATTTCAGGAGGTAGATTCGACTCGCCTTTAAAGCACATGAAAAGTGACAAAACGTTGACAATGATGCCCTTGGCCAAAAAGGGCGTATGCGTTTTTTCCTGAATATATTCAGGAAATATATTCAGGAAATATATTCAGGAAATATATTCAGGAAAAAACGAATACGCCCTTTTTGGCCAACCAAGCAAGCCAGAAGGGCAAATCAGCGCTACAAAGAAGTCTCGCTTGCCCTCGGTCAAAAGGGCCATGCTGAACAAACAGTAAAAACCAGAAAAGCAGGACAGGCCATGGAGACATGCGAGCCTTGCTACGCTGATGGGCGGGATGTAAATTGCCAACAGGCAGTCTGGAGAAGTGTACGGTGTGTCCTGAAACAAGTAATAAACACAGCTTAGAGAGCATAGGGCACTTCCACTCATGGGCGTATAAATTGGGAAAACTAAAAATCAACAAGACACAGGCACCCCAAAATTTACAGCTGCTCTGTTTCCAAGAACCTCCACTTCGGTACACCTTCAATATCCCAGGAAAGAGAAAAATGGATAAACAAATGGTGGTACTTGGCACAATGGAATGTCACTCAGCCATGAAATCAATGTCATAAGGCTAGTTAGCAGGATGATGAGTGGATTTAGCGACGATGATTCTAAGTGAAATAAGTCACACAGAAAAAGACACTTATCCTAAGATATCGCTTATAGAGGGAATGTCAAAATCGCTACACTTGAACTGAATTACAAAACAGAACAGAGTCACACCTTTAGAAGACACACTATGGCTGCTTAACGGGAAAGGTGAGGTGGGGTGATGCATAAAACAAGGGTTTGAAATTAGCTCAGAGACCGCTCCATAAGCCAAATATGTAATAGACAAGGCCTACTCCCTGCTCAGTGAACTGGACTCAACACACCCTAGTCACCACACAAGAATATATCTGAGTAGTAAGAATCTGAAAACCTATGTATCGATATCTCTCTGCAAGTGAATCAAGAGGGTGTAAAGCGGCATCAACACAGCAGGGAAAAGCACCCAAGCCCGATTCTAAACATAAATTACTTTAAAAAACCCACAAAACAAAGACAGTGAAAGAGAGAGAAATTCTTACAAAATCCGTTCAGGGTCTCTGATGCAACCTGGATTGACCATATCTAGACCCACAGCTGGATGAGACATAAGGCTGCACACTCTTGGGGCTGAGAGGATTGGTGAGGTTGGGTGAGCAAACGCAGATACTTTAAAGTAATACCGCGGGGTACCCACCCCATGGGTCTCAAATCTCCAGGTACAAGGGCATCTTCCTACATCAAAACATGCATGTGAAACCCAGAAGATGGTATGCCGTGAGATCGGGAAAGGTTTCTAAAACGCACCTCATTTCTCCTCTCCTTGTGCTCGGGTTCCCCATTCCAGCCGCTTGATTCACCATCTCCCTACTTGGAGAATCAGCATCTTTAAACTCCTGTATCGTACAGGTTGCAATTTTCCTGAGGATGAACGGGAAGACGGGCAACCAACGAGAGACTAGCCCTAGGTGTTGGGACAGGCGCAGGTCACTCCATTTTTCCATCAGGAAGAAGAATGAACCACAGGCTTAGCCTGCCCCCCAGAACCAAAATAGGGCCTGAAGCAATCCTGCGCTTTTGCCGCCAGCTCCCAAAAAAGCGAGTAGACAAATGGAGCTCAGGGGCACTGCAATTCACAAACGTGCAGAGTTATAAATGAGAACTCTCGTCCACAAATATATTGAGGGAAGGCAACGAAGAGGATTTGAAAGTAAGGCAGATTTTCAGGAAACAGATTTCAGGATGTAGATTCGACTCGCCTGTAAAGCACAGGAAAAGCGGCAAAACGTTGACAATGATGCCCTTGGCCAAAAAGGGCGTATGCGTTTTTTCCTGAATATATTCAGGAAAAAACGCATACGCCGTTTTTGGCCAACCAAGCAAGCCGGAAGGGCAAATCAGCGCTACAAAGAAGTCTCGCTTGCCCTCGGTCAAAAGGGCCATGCTGAACAAACAGTAAAAACCAGAAAAGCAGGACAGGCCATGGAGACATGCGAGCCTTGCTAAGCTGATGGGCGGGATGTAAATTGCCAACAGGCACTCTGGAGAAGTGTACGGTGTGTCCTGAAACAAGTAATAAACACAGCTTAGAGAGCATAGGGCACTTCCACTCATGGGCGTATAAATTGAGAAAACTAAAAATCAACAAGACACAGGCACCCCAAAATTTACAGCTGCTCTGTTTCCAAGAACCTCCACTTCGGTACACCTTCAATATCCCAGGAAAGAGAAAAATGGATAAACAAATGGTGGTACTTGGCACAATGGAATGTCACTCAGCCATGAAATCAATGTCATAAGGCTAGTTAGCAGCATGATGAGTGGATTTAGCAACGATGATTCTAAGTGAAATAAGTCACACAGAAAAAGACACTTATCCTAAGATATCGCTTATAGAGGGAATGTCAAAATCGCTACACTTGAACTGAATTACAAAACAGAACAGAGTCACACCTTTAGAAGACACACTATGGCTGCTTAACGGGAAAGGTGAGGTGGGGTGATGCATAAAACAAGGGTTTGAAATTAGCTCAGAGACCGCTCCATAAGCCAAATATGTAATAGACAAGGCCTACTCCCTGCTCAGTGAACTGGACTCAACACACCCTAGTCACCACACAAGAATATATCTGAGTAGTAAGAATCTGAAAACCTATGTATCGATATCTCTCTGCAAGTGAATCAAGAGGGTGTAAAGCGGCATCAACACAGCAGGGAAAAGCACCCAAGCCCGATTCTAAACATAAATTACTTTAAAAAACCCACAAAACAAAGACAGTGAAAGAGAGAGAAATTCTTACAAAATCCGTTCAGGGTCTCTGATGCAACGTGGATTGACCATATCTAGACCCACAGCTGGATGAGACATAAGGCTGGACACTCTTGGGGCTGAGAGGATTGGTGAGGTTGGGTGAGCAAACGCAGATACTTTAAAGTAAAACTGCGGGGAACACACCCCATGGGTCTCAAATCTCCAGGTACAAGGGCATCTTCCTACATCAAAACATGCATGGGAAACCCAGAAGATGGTATGCCATGAGATCGGGAAAGGTTTCTAAAACGCACCTCATTTCTCCTCTCCTTGGGCTCGGGTTCGCCATTCCAGCTGCTTGACCAACCATCTCCCTACTTGGAGAATCACCACCTTTAACCTCCTGATTGTACAGTTTGCAATTTCTCCTGAGGATGAACGGGAAGACGCGGAACCAACGAGAGACAAGCCCTAGGTGTTGGGACAGGCGTAGGTCACTCCATTTTCCCATCAGGAAGAAGAATGAACCACAGGCTCAGCCTGCCCCCCAGAACCAAAATAGGGCCTGAAGCAATCCTGCGCTTTTGCGGCCAGCTCCCAAAAAAGCGAGGAGACAAATGGAGCTCAGGGGCACTACAATTCACAAACGTGCAGAGTTATAAATGAGAACTCTCGTCCACAAATATATTGAGGGAAGGCAACGAAGAGGATTTGAAAGCAAGGCAGATTTGCAGGAAACAGATTTCAGGAGGTAGATTCGACTCGCCTTTAAAGCACATGAAAAGCGGCAAAACGTTGACAATGATGCCCTTGGCCAAAAAGGGCGTATGCGTTTTTTCCTGAATATATTCAGGAAAAAACGCATACGCCCTTTTTGGCCAACCAAGCAAGCCGGAAGGGCAAATCAGCGCTACAAAGAAGTCTCGCTTGCCCTCGGTCAAAAGAGCCATGCTGAACAAAGTGTAAAAACCAGAAAAGCAGGACAGGCCATGGAGACATGGGAGCCTTGCTACGCTGATGGGCGGGATGTAAATTGCCAACAGGCACTCTGGAGAAGAGTACGGTGTGTCCTGAAATAAGTAATAAACACAGTGTAGAGATCATAGGGCACTTCCACTCATGGGCGTATAAATTGGGAAAACTAAAAATCAACAAGACACAGGCACCCCAAACTTTACGGCTGCTCTGTTGCCAAGAACCTCCGCTTCGGTACACCTTCAATATCCCAGGAAAGAGAAAAATGGATAAAGAAATGGTGGTACTTGGCACAATGGAATATCACTCAGCCATGAAATCAATGTCATAAGGCTAGTTAGCAGCATGATGAGTGGATTTAGGTACGATGATTCTAAGTGAAATAAGTCACACAGAAAAAGGCACTTATCCTAAGATATCGCTTATAGAGGGAATGTCAAAATCGCTAAACTTGAACTGAATTACAAAACAGAACAGAGGCACACCTTTAGAAGACACACTATGGCTGCTTAACCGGAAAGGTGAGGTGGGGTGATGCATAAAACAAGGGTTTGAAATTAGCTCAGACACCGCTCCATAAGCCAAATATGTAATAGACAAGGCCTACTCCCTGCTCAGTGAACTGGACTCAACACCCCCTAGTCAACGCACAAGATTATATCTGATTAGTATGAATCTGAAAACCTATGTATCGATATCTCTCTGCAAGTGAATCAAGAGGGTGTTAAGCGGCATAAACACAGCAGGGAAAAGCAGCCAAACCCCATTCTAAACATACATTACTTTAAAAAACCCACAAAGCAAAGACAGTGAAAGAGAGGGAAATTCTGACAAAATCCGTTCAGGGTCTCTGATGCAACCTGGATTGACCATATCTAGACACACAGCTGGATGAGACATAAGGCTGGACACTCTTGGGCCTGAGAGGATTGGTGAGGTCGGGTGAGCAAATGAAGATACTTTAAAGTAACACCGCGGGGTACCCACCCCATGGGTCTCAAATCTCCAGGTACAAGGGCATCTTCCTACATCAAAACATGCATGGGAAACCCAGAAGATGGTATGCCATGAGATCGGGAAAGGTTTCTAAAACGCACCTCATTTCTCCTCTCCTTGTGCTCGGGTTCGCCATTCCAGCCACTTGACTAACCATCTCCCTAATTGGAGAATCAGCACCTTTAACCTCCTATTTCGTCCAGGTTGCAATTTGTCCTGAGGATGAAGGGGAAGACGGGGAAACAATGAGAGACTAGCCCTAGGTTTTGGGACAGGCACAGGTCACTCCATTTTCCCATCAGGAAGAAGAATGAACCACAGGCTCAGCCTGCCCCCCAGAACCAAAATAGGGCCTGAAGCAATCCTGCGCTTTTGCGGCCAGCTCCCAAAAAAGCGAGGAGACAAATGGAGCTCAGGGGCACTGCAATTCACAAACGTGCAGAGTTATCAATGAGAACTCTCGTCCACAAATATATTGAGGGAAGGCAACGAAGAGGATTTGAAAGCAAGGCAGATTTTCAGGAAACAGATTTCAGGATGTAGATTCGACTCGCCTGTAAAGCACATGAAAAGCGGCAAAACGTTGACAATGAGGCCCTTGGCCAAAAAGGGCGTATGCGTTTTTTCCTGAATATATTCAGAAAAAAACGCATACGCCCTTTTTGGCCAACCAAGCAAGCCGGAAGGGCAAATCAGCGCTACAAAGAAGTCTCGCTTTCCCTCGGTCAAAAGGGCCATGCTGAACAAAGTGTAAAAACCAGAAAAGCAGGACAGGCCATGGAGACATGGGAGCCTTGCTACGCTGATGGGCGGGATGTAAATTGCCAACAGGCACTCTGGAGAAGTGTACGGTGTGTCCTGAAACAAGTAATAAACACAGCGTAGAGAGCATAGGGCACTTCCACTCATGGGCGTATAAATTGGGAAAACTAAAAATCAACAAGACACAGGCACCCCAAACTTTACGGCTGCTCTGTTTCCAAGAACCTCCACTTCGGTACACCTTCAATATCCCAGGAAAGAGAAAAATGGATAAACAAATGGTGGTACTTGGCACAATGGAATATCACTCAGCCATGAAATCAATGTCATAAGGCTAGTTAGCAGCATGATGAGTGGATTTAGGTACGATGATTCTAAGTGAAATAAGTCACACAGAAAAAGGCACCTATCCTAAGATATCGCTTATAGAGGGAATGTCAAAATCGCTACACTTGAACTGAATTACAAAACAGAACAGAGGCACACCTTTAGAAGACACACTATGGCTGCTTAACCGGAAAGGTGAGGTGGGGTGATGCATAAAACAAGGGTTTGAAATTAGCTCAGAGACCGCTCCATAAGCCAAATATGTAATAGACAAGGCCTACTCCCTGCTCAGTGAACTGGACTCAACACACCCTAGTCACCACACAAGAATATATCTGAGTAGTAAGAATCTGAAAACCTATGTATCGATATCTCTCTGCAAGTGAATCAAGAGGGTGTAAAGCGGCATCAACACAGCAGGGAAAAGCAGCCAAGCCCGATTCTAAACATACATTACTTTAAAAAACCCACAAAGCGAAGACAGTGAAAGAGAGAGAAATTCTTACAAAATCCGTTCAGGGTCTATGATGCAACCTGGATTGACCATATCTAGACCCACAGCTGGATGAGACATTAGGCTGGACACTCTTGCGGCTGAGAGGATTGGTGAGGTTGGGTGAGCAAATGCAGATACTTTAAAGTAATACTGCGGGGTACCCACCCCATGGGTCTCAAATCTCCAGGTACAAGGGCATCTTCCTACATCAAAACACGCATGGGAAACCCAGAAGATGGTATGCCGTGAGATCGGGAAAAGTTTCTAAAACGCACCTCATTTCTCCTCTCCTTGTGCTCGGGTTCGCCATTCCAGCCGCTTGACTAACCATCTCCCTACTTGGAGAATCAGCACCTTTAACCTCCTGTTTCGTACAGGTTGCAGTTTGTCCTGAAGATGAACGGGAAGACGGGGAACCAACGAGAGACTAGCCCTAGGTGTTGGGACAGGCACAGGTCACTCCATTTTCCCATCAGGAAGAAGAATGAACCACAGGCTCAGCTGCCCCCCAGAACCAAAATAGGGCCTGAAGCAATCCTGCACTTTTGCGGCCAGCTCCCAAAAAAGCGAGGAGACAAATGGAGCTCAGGGGCACTGCAATTCACAAACGTGCAGAGTTATAAATGAGAACTCTCGTCCACAAATATATTGAGGGAAGGCAACGAAGAGGATTTGAAAGCAAGGCAGATTTGCAGGAAACAGATTTCAGGAGGTAGATTCGACTCGCCTTTAAAGCACATGAAAAGTGACAAAACGTTGACAATGATGCCCTTGGCCAAAAAGGGCGTATGCGTTTTTTCCTGAATATATTCAGGAAAAAACGCATACGCCCTTTTTGGCCAACCAAGCAAGCCGGAAGGGCAAATCAGCGCTACAAAGAAGTCTCGCTTGCCCTCGGTCAAAAGGGCCATGCTGAACAAAGTGTAAAAACCAGAAAAGCAGGACAGGCCATGGAGACATGGGAGCCTTGCTACGCTGATGGGCGGGATGTAAATTGCCAACAGGCACTCTGGAGAAGAGTACGGTGTGTCCTGAAACAAGTAATAAACACAGCGTAGAGAGCATAGGGCACTTTCACTCATGGGCGTATAAATTGGGAAAACTAAAAATCAACAAGACACAGGCACCCTAAAGTTTACGGCTGCTCTGTTGCCAAGAACCTCCGCTTCGGTACACCTTCAATATCCCAGGAAAGAGAAAAATGGATAAAGAAATGGTGGTACTTGGCACAATGCAATATCACTCAGCCATGAAATCAATGTCATAAGGCTAGTTAGCAGCATGATGAGTGGATTTAGGTACGATGATTCTAAGTGAAATAAATCACACAGAAAAAGGCACTTATCCTAAGATATCGCTTATAGAGGGAATGTCAAAATCGCTACACTTGAACTGAATTACAAACAGAACAGAGTCACACCTTTAGAAGACACACTATGGCTGCTTAACGGGAAAGGTGAGGTGGGGTGATGCATAAAACAAGGGTTTGAAATTAGCTCAGACACCGCTCCATAAGCCAAATATGTAATAGACAAGGCCTACTCCCTGCTCAGTGAACTGGACTCAACACCCCCTAGTCACCGCACAAGAATATATATGACTAGTATGAATCTGAAAACCTATGTATCGATCTCTCTCTGCAAGTGAATCAAGAGGGTGTAAAGCGGCATCAACACAGCAGGGAAAAGCAGCCAAACCCCATTCTAAACATAAATTACTTTAAAAAACAAACAAAACAAAGACAGTGAAAGAGAGAGAAATTCTTACAATATCCGTTCAGGGTCTCTGATGCAACCTGGATTGACCATATCTAGACCCACAGCTGGATGAGACATAAGGCTGGACACTCTTGGGGCTGAGAGGATTGGTGAGGTTGGGTGAGCAAACGCAGATACTTTAAATTAAAACTGCGGGGAACACACCCCATGGGTCTCAAATCTCCAGGTACAAGGGCATCTTCCTACATCAAAACATGCATGGGAAACCCAGAAGATGGTATGCCGTGAGATCGGGAAAGGTTTCTAAAACGCACTTCATTTCTCCTCTCCTTGTGCTCGGGTTCGCCATTCCAGCTGCTTGACCAACCATCTCCCTACTTGGAGAATCAGCACCTTTAACCTCCTGATTGTACAGGTTGCAATTTGTCCTGAGGATGAACGGGAAGACGCGGAACAAACGAGAGACGAGCCCTAGGTGTTGGGACAGGCGTAGGTCACTCCATTTTCCCATCAGGAAGAAGAATGAACCACAGGCTCAGCCTGCCCCCCAGAACCAAAATAGGGCCTGAAGCAATCCTGCGCTTTTGCGGCCAGCTCCCAAAAAAGCGAGGAGACAAATGGAGCTCAGGGGCACTGCAATTCACAAACGTGCAGAGTTATAAATGAGAACTCTCGTCCACAAATATATTGAGGGAAGGCAACGAAGAGGATTTGAAAGCAAGGCAGATTTGCAGGAAACAGATTTCAGTAGGTAGATTCGACTCGCCTTTAAAGCACATGAAAAGCGGCAAAACGTTGACAATGATGCCCTTGGCCAAAAAGGGCGTATGCGTTTTTTCCTGAATATATTCAGGAAAAAACGCATACGCCCTTTTTGGCCAACCAAGCAAGCCGGAAGGGCAAATCAGCGCTACAAAGAAGTCTCGCTTGCCCTCGGTCAAAAGGGCCATGCTGAACAAAGTGTAAAAACCAGAAAAGCAGGACAGTCCATGGAGACATGGGAGCCTTGCTACGCTGATGGGCGGGATGTAAATTGCCAACAGGCGCTCTGGAGAAGAGTTCGGTGTGTCCTGAAACAAGTAATAAACACAGCGTAGAGAGCATAGGGCACTTCCACTCATGGGCGTATAAATTGGGAAAACTAAAAATCAACAAGACACAGGCATCCCAAACTTTACGGCTGCTCTGTTGCCAAGAACCTCCGCTTCGGTACACCTTCAATATCCCAGGAAAGAGAAAAATGGATAAAGAAATGGTGGTACTTGGCACAATGGAATATCACTCAGCCATGAAATCAATGTCATAAGGCTAGTTAGCAGCATGATGAGTGGATTTAGGTACGATGATTCTAAGTGAAATAAGTCACACAGAAAAAGGCACTTATCCTAAGATATCGCTTATAGAGGGAATGTCAAAATCGCTACACTTGAACTGAATTACAAAACAGAACAGAGGCACACCTTTAGAAGACACACTATGGCTGCTTAACCGGAAAGGTGAGGTGGGGTGATGCATAAAACAAGGGTTTGAAATTAGCTCAGAGACCGCTCCATAAGCCAAATATGTAATAGACAAGGCCTACTCCCTGCTCAGTGAACTGGACTCAACACCCCCTAGTCACCGCACAAGAATATATCTGACTAGTATGAATCTGAAAACCTGTGTATTGATATCTCTCTGTAAGTGAATCAAGAGGGTGTAAAGCGGCATAAACGCAGCAGGGAAAAGCAGCCAAACCCCATTCTAAACATACATTACTTTAAAAAACCCACAAAGCAAAGACAGTGAAAGAGAGAGAAATTCTTACAAAATCCGTTCAGGGTCTCTGATGCAACCTGGATTGACCATATCTAGACCCACAGCTGGATGAGACATAAGGCTGGACACTCTTGGGGCTGAGAGGATTGGTGAGGTTGGGTGAGCAAACGCAGATACTTTAAAGTAATACCGCGGGGTACCCACCCCATGGGTCTCAAATCTCCAGGTACAAGGGCATCTTCCTACATCCAAACATGCATGTGAAACCCAGAAGATGGTATGCCGTGAGATCGGGAAAGGTTTCTAAAACGCACCTCATTTCTCCTCTCCTTGTGCTCGGGTTCCCCATTCCAGCCGGTTGATTCACCATCTCCCTACGTGGAGAATCAGCATCTTTAAACTCCTGTATCGTACAGGTTGCAATTTTCCTGAGGATGAACGGGAAGACGGGCAACCAACGAGAGACTAGCCCTAGGTGTTGGGACAGGCACAGGTCACTCCATTTTTCCATCAGGAAGAAGAATGAACCACAGGCTCAGCCTGCCCCCCAGAACCAAAATAGGGCCTGAAGCAATCCTGCGCTTTTGCGGCCAGCTCCCAAAAAAGCGAGTAGACAAATGGAGCTCAGGGGCACTGCAATTCACAAACGTGCAGAGTTATAAATGAGAACTCTCGTCCACAAATATATTGAGGGAAGGCAACGAAGAGGATTTGAAAGTAAGGCAGATTTTCAGGAAATAGATTTCAGGATGTAGATTCGACTCGCCTGTAAAGCACATGAAAAGCGGCAAAACGTTGACAATGATGCCCTTGGCCAAAAAGGGCGTATGCGTTTTTTCCTGAATATATTCAGGAAAAAACGCATACGCCCTTTTTGGCCAACCAAGCAAGCCGGAAGGGCAAATCAGCGCTACAAAGAAGTCTCGCTTGCCCTCGGTCAAAAGGGCCATGCTGAAAAAAGTGTAAAAACCAGAAAAGCAGGACAGGCCATGGAGACATGGGAGCCTTGCTACGCTGATGGGCGGGATGTAAATTGCCAACAGGCACTCTGGAGAAGTGTACGGTGTGTCCTGAAACAAGTAATAAACACAGCGTAGAGAGCATAGGGCACTTCCACTCATGGGCGTATAAATTGGGAAAACTAAAAATCAACAAGACACAGGCACCCCAAAATTTACAGCTGCTCTGTTTCCAAGAACCTCCACTTCGGTACACCTTCAATATCCCAGGAAAGAGAAAAATGGATAAACAAATGGTGGTAATTGGCACAATGGAATGTCACCCAGCCATGAAATCAATGTCATAAGGCTAGTTAGCAGCATGATGAGTGGATTTAGCGACGATGATTCTAAGTGAAATAAGTCACACAGAAAAAGACACTTATCCTAAGATATCGCTTATAGAGGGAATGTCAAAATCGCTACACTTCAACTTAATTACAAAACAGAACAGAGTCACACCTTTAGAAGACACACTATGGCTGCTTAACGGGAAAGGTGAGGTGGGGTGATGCATAAAACAAGGGTGTGAAATTAGCTCAGAGACCGCTCCATAAGCCAAATATGTAATAGACAAGGCCTACTCCCTGCTCACTGAACTGGACTCAACACACCCTAGTCACCACACAAGAATATATCTGAGTAGTAAGAATCTGAAAACCTATGTATCGATATCTCTCTGCAAGTGAATCAAGAGGGTGTAAAGCGGCATCAACACAGCAGGGAAAAGCACCCAAGCCCGATTCTAAACATAAATTACTTTAAAAAACCCACAAAACAAAGACAGTGAAAGAGAGAGAAATTCTTACAAAATCCGTTCAGGGTCTCTGATGCAACCTGGATTGACCATATCTAGACCCACAGCTGGATGAGACATAAGGCTGGACACTCTAGGGGCTGAGAGGATTGGTGAGGTTGGGTGAGCAAACGCAGATACTTTAAAGTAAAACTGCGGGGAACACACCCCATGGGTCTCAATTCTCCAGGTACAACGGCATCTTCCTACATCAAAACATGCATGGGAAACCCAGAAGATGGTATGCCATGAGATCGGGAAAGGTTTCTAAAACGCACCTCATTTCTCCTCTCCTTGGGCTCAGGTTCGCCATTCCAGCTGCTTGACCAACCATCTCCCTACGTGGAGAATCAGCACCTTTAACCTCCTGATTGTACAGGTTGCAATTTGTCCTGAGGATGAACGGGAAGACGCGGAACCAACGAGAGACGAGCCCTAGGTGTTGGGACAGGCGTAGGTCACTCCATTTTCCCATCAGGAAGAAGAATGAACCACAGGCTCAGCCTGCCCCCCAGAACCAAAATAGGGCCTGAAGCAATCCTGCGCTTTTGCGGCCAGCTCCCAAAAAAGCGAGGAGACAAATGGAGCTCAGGGGCACTGCAATTCACAAACGTGCAGAGTTATAAATGAGAACTCTCGTCCACAAATATATTGAGGGAAGGCAACGAAGAGGATTTGAAAGCAAGGCAGATTTGCAGGAAACAGATTTCAGGAGGTAGATTCGACTCGCCTTTAAAGCACATGAAAAGCGGCAAAACGTTGACAATGATGCCCTTGGCCAAAAAGGGCGTATGCGTTTTTTCCTGAATATATTCAGGAAAATACGCATACGCCCTTTTTGGCCAACCAAGCAGGCCGGAAGGGCAAATCAGCGCTACAAAGAAGTCTCGCTTGCCCTCGGTCAAAAAGGCCATGCTGAACAAAGTGTAAAAACCAGAAAAGCAGGACAGGCCATGGAGACATGGGAGCCTTAGTACGCTGATGGGCGGGATGTAAATTGCCAACAGGCACTCTGGAGAAGAGTACGGTGTGTCCTGAAACAAGTAATAAACACAGTGTAGAGAGCATAGGGCACTTCCACTCATGGGCGTATAAATTGGGAAAACTAAAAATCAACAAGACACAGGCACCCCAAACTTTACGGCTGCTCTGTTGCCAGGAACCTCCGCTTCGGTACACCTTCAATATCCCAGGAAAGAGAAAAATGGATAAAGAAATGGTGGTACTTGGCACAATGGAATGTCACTCAGCCATGAAATCAATGTCATAAGGCTAGTTAGCAGCATGATGAGTGGATTTAGCAACGATGATTCTAAGTGAAATAAGTCACACAGAAAAAGACACTTATCCTAAGATATCGCTTATAGAGGGAATGTCAAAATCGCTACACTTGAACTGAATTACAAAACAGAACAGAGTCACACCTTTAGAAGACACACTATGGCTGCTTAACGGGAAAGGTGAGGTGGGGTGATGCATAAAACAAGGGTTTGAAATTAGCTCAGAGACCGCTCCATAAGCCAAATATGTAATAGACAAGGCCTACTCCCTGCTCAGTGAACTGGACTCAACACACCCTAGTCACCACACAAGAATATATCTGAGTAGTAAGAATCTGAAAACCTATGTATCGATATCTCTCTGCAAGTGAATCAAGAGGGTGTAAAGCGGCATCAACACAGCAGGGAAAAGCACCCAAGCCCGATTCTAAACATAAATTACTTTAAAAAACCCACAAAACAAAGACAGTGAAAGAGAGAGAAATTCTTACAAAATCCGTTCAGGGTCTCTGATGCAACGTGGATTGACCATATCTAGACCCACAGCTGGATGAGACATAAGGCTGGACACTCTTGGGGCTGAGAGGATTGGTGAGGTTGGGTGAGCAAACGCAGATACTTTAAAGTAAAACTGCGGGGAACACACCCCATGGGTCTCAAATCTCCAGGTACAAGGGCATCTTCCTACATCAAAACATGCATGGGAAACCCAGAAGATGGTATGCCATGAGATCGGGAAAGGTTTCTAAAACGCACCTCATTTCTCCTCTCCTTGGGCTCGGGTTCGCCATTCCAGCTGCTTGACCAACCATCTCCCTACTTGGAGAATCACCACCTTTAACCTCCTGATTGTACAGTTTGCAATTTCTCCTGAGGATGAACGGGAAGACGCGGAACCAACGAGAGACAAGCCCTAGGTGTTGGGACAGGCGTAGGTCACTCCATTTTCCCATCAGGAAGAAGAATGAACCACAGGCTCAGCCTGCCCCCCAGAACCAAAATAGGGCCTGAAGCAATCCTGCGCTTTTGCGGCCAGCTCCCAAAAAAGCGAGGAGACAAATGGAGCTCAGGGGCACTACAATTCACAAACGTGCAGAGTTATAAATGAGAACTCTCGTCCACAAATATATTGAGGGAAGGCAACGAAGAGGATTTGAAAGCAAGGCAGATTTGCAGGAAACAGATTTCAGGAGGTAGATTCGACTCGCCTTTAAAGCACATGAAAAGCGGCAAAACGTTGACAATGATGCCCTTGGCCAAAAAGGGCGTATGCGTTTTTTCCTGAATATATTCAGGAAAAAACGCATACGCCCTTTTTGGCCAACCAAGCAAGCCGGAAGGGCAAATCAGCGCTACAAAGAAGTCTCGCTTGCCCTCGGTCAAAAGAGCCATGCTGAACAAAGTGTAAAAACCAGAAAAGCAGGACAGGCCATGGAGACATGGGAGCCTTGCTACGCTGATGGGCGGGATGTAAATTGCCAACAGGCACTCTGGAGAAGAGTACGGTGTGTCCTGAAATAAGTAATAAACACAGTGTAGAGATCATAGGGCACTTCCACTCATGGGCGTATAAATTGGGAAAACTAAAAATCAACAAGACACAGGCACCCCAAACTTTACGGCTGCTCTGTTGCCAAGAACCTCCGCTTCGGTACACCTTCAATATCCCAGGAAAGAGAAAAATGGATAAAGAAATGGTGGTACTTGGCACAATGGAATATCACTCAGCCATGAAATCAATGTCATAAGGCTAGTTAGCAGCATGATGAGTGGATTTAGGTACGATGATTCTAAGTGAAATAAGTCACACAGAAAAAGGCACTTATCCTAAGATATCGCTTATAGAGGGAATGTCAAAATCGCTAAACTTGAACTGAATTACAAAACAGAACAGAGGCACACCTTTAGAAGACACACTATGGCTGCTTAACCGGAAAGGTGAGGTGGGGTGATGCATAAAACAAGGGTTTGAAATTAGCTCAGACACCGCTCCATAAGCCAAATATGTAATAGACAAGGCCTACTCCCTGCTCAGTGAACTGGACTCAACACCCCCTAGTCAACGCACAAGATTATATCTGATTAGTATGAATCTGAAAACCTATGTATCGATATCTCTCTGCAAGTGAATCAAGAGGGTGTTAAGCGGCATAAACACAGCAGGGAAAAGCAGCCAAACCCCATTCTAAACATACATTACTTTAAAAAACCCACAAAGCAAAGACAGTGAAAGAGAGGGAAATTCTGACAAAATCCGTTCAGGGTCTCTGATGCAACCTGGATTGACCATATCTAGACACACAGCTGGATGAGACATAAGGCTGGACACTCTTGGGGCTGAGAGGATTGGTGAGGTCGGGTGAGCAAATGAAGATACTTTAAAGTAACACCGCGGGGTACCCACCCCATGGGTCTCAAATCTCCAGGTACAAGGGCATCTTCCTACATCAAAACATGCATGGGAAACCCAGAAGATGGTATGCCATGAGATCGGGAAAGGTTTCTAAAACGCACCTCATTTCTCCTCTCCTTGTGCTCGGGTTCGCCATTCCAGCCACTTGACTAACCATCTCCCTAATTGGAGAATCAGCACCTTTAACCTCCTATTTCGTCCAGGTTGCAATTTGTCCTGAGGATGAAGGGGAAGACGGGGAAACAATGAGAGACTAGCCCTAGGTTTTGGGACAGGCACAGGTCACTCCATTTTCCCATCAGGAAGAAGAATGAACCACAGGCTCAGCCTGCCCCCCAGAACCAAAATAGGGCCTGAAGCAATCCTGCGCTTTTGCGGCCAGCTCCCAAAAAAGCGAGGAGACAAATGGAGCTCAGGGGCACTGCAATTCACAAACGTGCAGAGTTATCAATGAGAACTCTCGTCCACAAATATATTGAGGGAAGGCAACGAAGAGGATTTGAAAGCAAGGCAGATTTTCAGGAAACAGATTTCAGGATGTAGATTCGACTCGCCTGTAAAGCACATGAAAAGCGGCAAAACGTTGACAATGAGGCCCTTGGCCAAAAAGGGCGTATGCGTTTTTTCCTGAATATATTCAGAAAAAAACGCATACGCCCTTTTTGGCCAACCAAGCAAGCCGGAAGGGCAAATCAGCGCTACAAAGAAGTCTCGCTTTCCCTCGGTCAAAAGGGCCATGCTGAACAAAGTGTAAAAACCAGAAAAGCAGGACAGGCCATGGAGACATGGGAGCCTTGCTACGCTGATGGGCGGGATGTAAATTGCCAACAGGCACTCTGGAGAAGTGTACGGTGTGTCCTGAAACAAGTAATAAACACAGCGTAGAGAGCATAGGGCACTTCCACTCATGGGCGTATAAATTGGGAAAACTAAAAATCAACAAGACACAGGCACCCCAAACTTTACGGCTGCTCTGTTTCCAAGAACCTCCACTTCGGTACACCTTCAATATCCCAGGAAAGAGAAAAATGGATAAACAAATGGTGGTACTTGGCACAATGGAATATCACTCAGCCATGAAATCAATGTCATAAGGCTAGTTAGCAGCATGATGAGTGGATTTAGGTACGATGATTCTAAGTGAAATAAGTCACACAGAAAAAGGCACCTATCCTAAGATATCGCTTATAGAGGGAATGTCAAAATCGCTACACTTGAACTGAATTACAAAACAGAACAGAGTCACACCTTTAGAAGACACACTATGGCTGCTTAACCGGAAAGGTGAGGTGGGGTGATGCATAAAACAAGGGTTTGAAATTAGCTCAGAGACCGCTCCATAAGCCAAATATGTAATAGACAAGGCCTACTCCCTGCTCAGTGAACTGGACTCAACACACCCTAGTCACCACACAAGAATATATCTGAGTAGTAAGAATCTGAAAACCTATGTATCGATATCTCTCTGCAAGTGAATCAAGAGGGTGTAAAGCGGCATCAACACAGCAGGGAAAAGCAGCCAAGCCCGATTCTAAACATACATTACTTTAAAAAACCCACAAAGCGAAGACAGTGAAAGAGAGAGAAATTCTTACAAAATCCGTTCAGGGTCTATGATGCAACCTGGATTGACCATATCTAGACCCACAGCTGGATGAGACATTAGGCTGGAGACTCTTGCGGCTGAGAGGATTGGTGAGGTTGGGTGAGCAAATGCAGATACTTTAAAGTAATACTGCGGGGTACCCACCCCATGGGTCTCCAATCTCCAGGTACAAGGGCATCTTCCTACATCAAAACACGCATGGGAAACCCAGAAGATGGTATGCCGTGAGATCGGGAAAAGTTTCTAAAACGCACCTCATTTCTCCTCTCCTTGTGCTCGGGTTCGCCATTCCAGCCGCTTGACTAACCATCTCCCTACTTGGAGAATCAGCACCTTTAACCTCCTGTTTCGTACAGGTTGCAGTTTGTCCTGAAGATGAACGGGAAGACGGGGAACCAACGAGAGACTAGCCCTAGGTGTTGGGACAGGCACAGGTCACTCCATTTTCCCATCAGGAAGAAGAATGAACCACAGGCTCAGCTGCCCCCCAGAACCAAAATAGGGCCTGAAGCAATCCTGCGCTTTTGCGGCCAGCTCCCAAAAAAGCGAGGAGACAAATGGAGCTCAGGGGCACTGCAATTCACAAACGTGCAGAGTTATAAATGAGAACTCTCGTCCACAAATATATTGAGGGAAGGCAACGAAGAGGATTTGAAAGCAAGGCAGATTTGCAGGAAACAGATTTCAGGAGGTAGATTCGACTCGCCTTTAAAGCACATGAAAAGTGACAAAACGTTGACAATGATGCCCTTGGCCAAAAAGGGCGTATGCGTTTTTTCCTGAATATATTCAGGAAAAAACGCATACGCCCTTTTTGGCCAACCAAGCAAGCCGGAAGGGCAAATCAGCGCTACAAAGAAGTCTCGCTTGCCCTCGGTCAAAAGGGCCATGCTGAACAAAGTGTAAAAACCAGAAAAGCAGGACAGGCCATGGAGACATGGGAGCCTTGCTACGCTGATGGGCGGGATGTAAATTGCCAACAGGCACTCTGGAGAAGAGTACGGTGTGTCCTGAAACAAGTAATAAACACAGCGTAGAGAGCATAGGGCACTTTCACTCATGGGCGTATAAATTGGGAAAACTAAAAATCAACAAGACACAGGCACCCTAAAGTTTACGGCTGCTCTGTTGCCAAGAACCTCCGCTTCGGTACACCTTCAATATCCCAGGAAAGAGAAAAATGGATAAAGAAATGGTGGTACTTGGCACAATGCAATATCACTCAGCCATGAAATCAATGTCATAAGGCTAGTTAGCAGCATGATGAGTGGATTTAGGTACGATGATTCTAAGTGAAATAAATCACACAGAAAAAGGCACTTATCCTAAGATATCGCTTATAGAGGGAATGTCAAAATCGCTACACTTGAACTGAATTACAAACAGAACAGAGTCACACCTTTAGAAGACACACTATGGCTGCTTAACGGGAAAGGTGAGGTGGGGTGATGCATAAAACAAGGGTTTGAAATTAGCTCAGACACCGCTCCATAAGCCAAATATGTAATAGACAAGGCCTACTCCCTGCTCAGTGAACTGGACTCAACACCCCCTAGTCACCGCACAAGAATATATATGACTAGTATGAATCTGAAAACCTATGTATCGATCTCTCTCTGCAAGTGAATCAAGAGGGTGTAAAGCGGCATCAACACAGCAGGGAAAAGCAGCCAAACCCCATTCTAAACATAAATTACTTTAAAAAACCCACAAAACAAAGACAGTGAAAGAGAGAGAAATTCTTACAATATCCGTTCAGGGTCTCTGATGCAACCTGGATTGACCATATCTAGACCCACAGCTGGATGAGACATAAGGCTGGACACTCTTGGGGCTGAGAGGATTGGTGAGGTTGGGTGAGCAAACGCAGATACTTTAAATTAAAACTGCGGGGAACACACCCCATGGGTCTCAAATCTCCAGGTACAAGGGCATCTTCCTACATCAAAACATGCATGGGAAACCCAGAAGATGGTATGCCGTGAGATCGGGAAAGGTTTCTAAAACGCACCTCATTTCTCCTCTCCTTGTGCTCGGGTTCGCCATTCCAGCTGCTTGACCAACCATCTCCCTACTTGGAGAATCAGCACCTTTAACCTCCTGATTGTACAGGTTGCAATTTGTCCTGAGGATGAACGGGAAGACGCGGAACAAACGAGAGACGAGCCCTAGGTGTTGGGACAGGCGTAGGTCACTCCATTTTCCCATCAGGAAGAAGAATGAACCACAGGCTCAGCCTGCCCCCCAGAACCAAAATAGGGCCTGAAGCAATCCTGCGCTTTTGCGGCCAGCTCCCAAAAAAGCGAGGAGACAAATGGAGCTCAGGGGCACTGCAATTCACAAACGTGCAGAGTTATAAATGAGAACTCTCGTCCACAAATATATTGAGGGAAGGCAACGAAGAGGATTTGAAAGCAAGGCAGATTTGCAGGAAACAGATTTCAGTAGGTAGATTCGACTCGCCTTTAAAGCACATGAAAAGCGGCAAAACGTTGACAATGATGCCCTTGGCCAAAAAGGGCGTATGCGTTTTTTCCTGAATATATTCAGGAAAAAACGCATACGCCCTTTTTGGCCAACCAAGCAAGCCGGAAGGGCAAATCAGCGCTACAAAGAAGTCTCGCTTGCCCTCGGTCAAAAGGGCCATGCTGAACAAAGTGTAAAAACCAGAAAAGCAGGACAGTCCATGGAGACATGGGAGCCTTGCTACGCTGATGGGCGGGATGTAAATTGCCAACAGGCGCTCTGGAGAAGAGTTCGGTGTGTCCTGAAACAAGTAATAAACACAGCGTAGAGAGCATAGGGCACTTCCACTCATGGGCGTATAAATTGGGAAAACTAAAAATCAACAAGACACAGGCATCCCAAACTTTACGGCTGCTCTGTTGCCAAGAACCTCCGCTTCGGTACACCTTCAATATCCCAGGAAAGAGAAAAATGGATAAAGAAATGGTGGTACTTGGCACAATGGAATATCATTCAGCCATGAAATCAATGTCATAAGGCTAGTTAGCAGCATGATGAGTGGATTTAGGTACGATGATTCTAAGTGAAATAAGTCACACAGAAAAAGGCACTTATCCTAAGATATCGCTTATAGAGGGAATGTCAAAATCGCTACACTTGAACTGAATTACAAAACAGAACAGAGGCACACCTTTAGAAGACACACTATGGCTGCTTAACCGAAAGGTGAGGTGGGGTGATGCATAAAACAAGGGTTTGAAATTAGCTCAGAGACCGCTCCATAAGCCAAATATGTAATAGACAAGGCCTACTCCCTGCTCAGTGAACTGGACTCAACACCCCCTAGTCACCGCACAAGAATATATCTGACTAGTATGAATCTGAAAACCTGTGTATTGATATCTCTCTGTAAGTGAATCAAGAGGGTGTAAAGCGGCATAAACGCAGCAGGGAAAAGCAGCCAAACCCCATTCTAAACATACATTACTTTAAAAAACCCACAAAGCAAAGACAGTGAAAGAGAGAGAAATTCTTACAAAATCCGTTCAGGGTCTCTGATGCAACCTGGATTGACCATATCTAGACCCACAGCTGGATGAGACATAAGGCTGGACACTCTTGGGGCTGAGAGGATTGGTGAGGTTGGGTGAGCAAACGCAGATACTTTAAAGTAATACCGCGGGGTACCCACCCCATGGGTCTCAAATCTCCAGGTACAAGGGCATCTTCCTACATCCAAACATGCATGTGAAACCCAGAAGATGGTATGCCGTGAGATCGGGAAAGGTTTCTAAAACGCACCTCATTTCTCCTCTCCTTGTGCTCGGGTTCCCCATTCCAGCCGGTTGATTCACCATCTCCCTACGTGGAGAATCAGCATCTTTAAACTCCTGTATCGTACAGGTTGCAATTTTCCTGAGGATGAACGGGAAGACGGGCAACCAACGAGAGACTAGCCCTAGGTGTTGGGACAGGCACAGGTCACTCCATTTTTCCATCAGGAAGAAGAATGAACCACAGGCTCAGCCTGCCCCCCAGAACCAAAATAGGGCCTGAAGCAATCCTGCGCTTTTGCGGCCAGCTCCCAAAAAAGCGAGTAGACAAATGGAGCTCAGGGGCACTGCAATTCACAAACGTGCAGAGTTATAAATGAGAACTCTCGTCCACAAATATATTGAGGGAAGGCAACGAAGAGGATTTGAAAGTAAGGCAGATTTTCAGGAAATAGATTTCAGGATGTAGATTCGACTCGCCTGTAAAGCACATGAAAAGCGGCAAAACGTTGACAATGATGCCCTTGGCCAAAAAGGGCGTATGCGTTTTTTCCTGAATATATTCAGGAAAAAACGCATACGCCCTTTTTGGCCAACCAAGCAAGCCGGAAGGGCAAATCAGCGCTACAAAGAAGTCTCGCTTGCCCTCGGTCAAAAGAGCCATGCTGAAAAAAGTGTAAAAACCAGAAAAGCAGGACAGGCCATGGAGACATGGGAGCCTTGCTACGCTGATGGGCGGGATGTAAATTGCCAACAGGCACTCTGGAGAAGTGTACGGTGTGTCCTGAAACAAGTAATAAACACAGCGTAGAGAGCATAGGGCACTTCCACTCATGGGCGTATAAATTGGGAAAACTAAAAATCAACAAGACACAGGCACCCCAAAATTTACAGCTGCTCTGTTTCCAAGAACCTCCACTTCGGTACACCTTCAATATCCCAGGAAAGAGAAAAATGGATAAACAAATGGTGGTAATTGGCACAATGGAATGTCACCCAGCCATGAAATCAATGTCATAAGGCTAGTTAGCAGCATGATGAGTGGATTTAGCGACGATGATTCTAAGTGAAATAAGTCACACAGAAAAAGACACTTATCCTAAGATATCGCTTATAGAGGGAATGTCAAAATCGCTACACTTGAACTGAATTACAAAACAGAACAGAGGCACACCTTTAGAAGACACACTATGGCTGCTTAACGGGAAAGGTGAGGTGGGGTGATGCATAAAACAAGGGTGTGAAATTAGCTCAGAGACCGCTCCATAAGCCAAATATGTAATAGACAAGGCCTACTCCCTGCTCACTGAACTGGACTCAACACACCCTAGTCACCACACAAGAATATATCTGAGTAGTAAGAATCTGAAAACCTATGTATCGATATCTCTCTGCAAGTGAATCAAGAGGGTGTAAAGCGGCATCAACACAGCAGGGAAAAGCACCCAAGCCCGATTCTAAACATAAATTACTTTAAAAAACCCACAAAACAAAGACAGTGAAAGAGAGAGAAATTCTTACAAAATCCGTTCAGGGTCTCTGATGCAACCTGGATTGACCATATCTAGACCCACAGCTGGATGAGACATAAGGCTGGACACTCTAGGGGCTGAGAGGATTGGTGAGGTTGGGTGAGCAAACGCAGATACTTTAAAGTAAAACTGCGGGGAACACACCCCATGGGTCTCAAATCTCCAGGTACAAGGGCATCTTCCTACATCAAAACATGCATGGGAAACCCAGAAGATGGTATGCCATGAGATTGGGAAAGGTTTCTAAAACGCACCTCATTTCTCCTCTCCTTGTGCTCGGGTTCGCCATTCCAGCTGCTTGACCAACCATCTCCCTACGTGGAGAATCAGCACCTTTAACCTCCTGATTGTACAGGTTGCAATTTGTCCTGAGGATGAACGGGAAGACGCGGAACCAACGAGAGACGAGCCCTAGGTGTTGGGACAGGCGTAGGTCACTCCATTTTCCCATCAGGAAGAAGAATGAACCACAGGCTCAGCCTGCCCCCCAGAACCAAAATAGGGCCTGAAGCAATCCTGCGCTTTTGCGGCCAGCTCCCAAAAAAGCGAGGAGACAAATGGAGCTCAGGGGCACTGCAATTCACAAACGTGCAGAGTTATAAATGAGAACTCTCGTCCACAAATATATTGAGGGAAGGCAACGAAGAGGATTTGAAAGCAAGGCAGATTTGCAGGAAACAGATTTCAGGAGGTAGATTCGACTCGCCTTTAAAGCACATGAAAAGCGGCAAAACGTTGACAATGATGCCCTTGGCCAAAAAGGGCGTATGCGTTTTTTCCTGAATATATTCAGGAAAATACGCATACGCCCTTTTTGGCCAACCAAGCAGGCCGGAAGGGCAAATCAGCGCTACAAAGAAGTCTCGCTTGCCCTCGGTCAAAAAGGCCATGCTGAACAAAGTGTAAAAACCAGAAAAGCAGGACAGGCCATGGAGACATGGGAGCCTTAGTACGCTGATGGGCGGGATGTAAATTGCCAACAGGCACTCTGGAGAAGAGTATGGTGTGTCCTGAAACAAGTAATAAACACAGTGTAGAGAGCATAGGGCACTTCCACTCATGGGCGTATAAATTGGGAAAACTAAAAATCAACAAGACACAGGCACCCCAAACTTTACGGCTGCTCTGTTGCCAGGAACCTCCGCTTCGGTACACCTTCAATATCCCAGGAAAGAGAAAAATGGATAAAGAAATGGTGGTACTTGGCACAATGCAATATCACTCAGCCATGAAATCAATGTCATAAGGCTAGTTAGCAGCATGATGAGTGGATTTAGGTACGATGATTCTAAGTGAAATAAGTCACACAGAAAAAGGCACTTATCCTAAGATATCGCTTATAGAGGGAATGTCAAAATCGCTAAACTTGAACTGAATTACAAAACAGAACAGAGGCACACCTTTAGAAGACACACTATGGCTGCTTAACCGGAAAGGTGAGGTGGGGTGATGCATAAAACAAGGGTTTGAAATTAGCTCAGAGACCGCTCCATAAGCCAAATATGTACTAGACAAGGCCTACTCCCTGCTCAGTTAACTGGACTCAACACCCCCTAGTCACTGCACAAGATTATATCTGAGTAGTATGAATCTGAAAACCTATGTATCGATATCTCTCTGCAAGTGAATCAAGAGGGTGTAAAGCGGCATAAACACAGCAGGGAAAAGCAGCCAAACCCCATTCTAAACATACATTACTTTAAAAAACCCACAAAGCAAAGACAGTGAAAGAGAGAGAAATTCTTACAAAATCCGTTCAGGTTCTCTGATGCAACCTGGATTGACCATATCTAGACCCACAGCTGGATGAGACATAAGGCTGGACACTCTTGGGGCTGAGAGGATTGGTGAGGTCGGGTGAGCAAATGCAGATACTTTAAAGTAACACCGCGGGGTACCCACCCCATGGGTCTCAAATCTCCAGGTACAAGGGAATCTTCCTACATCAAAACATGCATGGGAAACCCAGAAGATGGTATGCCATGAGATCGGGAAAGGTTTCTAAAACGCACCTCATTTCTCCTCTCCTTGTGCACAAGTTCGCCATTCCAGCCGCTTGACTAACCATCTCCCTACTTGGAGAATCAGCACCTTTAACCTCCTGTTTCGTCCAGGTTGCAATTTGTCCTGAGGATGAAGGGGAAGACGGGGAAACAACGAGAGACTAGCCCTAGGTGTTGGGACAGGCACAGGTCACTCCATTTTCCCATCAGGAAGAAGAATGAACCACAGGCTCAGCCTGCCCCCCAGAACCAAAATAGGGCCTGAAGCAATCCTGCGCTTTTGCGGCCAGCTCCCAAAAAAGCGAGGAGACAAATGGAGCTCAGGGGCACTGCAATTCACAAACGTGCAGAGTTATAAATGAGAACTCTCGTCCACAAATATATTGAGGGAAGGCAACGAAGATGATTTGAAAGCAAGGCAGATTTGCAGGAAACAGATTTCAGGAGGTAGATTCGACTCGCCTTTAAAGCACATGAAAAGTGGCAAAACGTTGACAATGATGCCCTTGGCCAAAAAGGGCGTATGCGTTTTTTCCTGAATATATTCAGGAAAAAACGCATACGCCCTTTTTGGCCAACCAAGCAAGCCGGAAGGGCAAATCAGCGCTACAAAGAAGTCTCGCTTGCCCTCGGTCAAAAGGGCCATGCTGAACAAATGGTAAAAACCAGAAAAGCAGGACAGGCCATGGAGACATGGGAGCCTTGCTACGCTGATGGGCGGGATGTAAATTGCCAACAGGCACTCTGGAGAAGAGTACGGTGTGTCCTGAAACAAGTAATAAACACAGCGTAGAGAGCATAGGGCAATTCCACTCATGGGCGTATAAATTGGGAAAACTAAAAATCAACAAGACACAGGCACCCTAAAGTTTACGGCTGCTCTGTTGCCAAGAACCTCCGCTTCGGTACACCTTCAATATCCCAGGAAAGAGAAAAATGGATAAAGAAATGGTGGTACTTGGCACAATGGAATATCACTCAGCCATGAAATCAATGTCATAAGGCTAGTTAGCAGCATGATGAGTGGATTTAGGTACGATGATTTTAAGTGAAATAAGTCAAACAGAAAAAGGCACTTATCCTAAGATATCGCTTATAGAGGGAATGTCAAAATCGCTACACTTGAACTGAATTACAAACAGAACAGAGTCACACCTTTAGAAGACACACTATGGCTGCTTAACGGGAAAGGTGAGGTGGGGTGATGCATAAAACAAGGGTTTGAAATTAGCTCAGACTCCACTCCATAAGCCAAATATGTACTAGACAAGGCCTACTCCCTGCTCAGTGAACTGGACTCAACACCCCCTAGTCACCGCACAAGAATATATCTGACTAGTATGAATCTAAAAACCTATGTATCGATATCTCTCTGCAAGTGAATCAAGAGGGTGTAAAGCGGCATCAACACAGCAGGGAAAAGCAGCCAAACCCCATTCTAAACATAAATTACTTTAAAAAACCCACAAAACAAAGACAGTGAAAGAGAGAGAAATTCTTACAAAATCCGTTCAGGGTCTCTGATGCAACCTGGATTGACCATATCTAGACCCACAGCTGGATGAGACATAAGGCTGGACACTCTTGGGGCTGAGAGGATTGGTGAGGTTGGGTGAGCAAACGCAGATACTTTAAAGTAAAACTGCGGGGAACACACCCCATGGGTCTCAAATCTCCAGGTACAAGGGCATCTTCCTACATCAAAACATGCATGGGAAACCCAGAAGATGGTATGCCATGAGATCGGGAAAGGTTTCTAAAACGCACCTCATTTCTCCTCTCCTTGTGCTCGGGTTCGCCATTCCAGCTGCTTGACCAACCATCTCCCTACTTGGAGAATCAGCACCTTTAACCTCCTGATTGTACAGGTTGCAATTTGTCCTGAGGATGAACGGGAAGACGCGGAACCAACGAGAGACGAGCCCTAGGTGTTGGGACAGGCGTAGGTCACTCCATTTTCCCATCAGGAAGAAGAATGAACCACAGGCTCAGCCTGCCCCCCAGAACCAAAATAGGGCCTGAAGCAATCCTGCGCTTTTGCGGCCAGCTCCCAAAAAAGCGAGGAGACAAATGGAGCTCAGGGGCACTGCAATTCACAAACGTGCAGAGTTATAAATGAGAACTCTCGTCCACAAATATATTGAGGGAAGGCAACGAAGAGGATTTGAAACCAAGGCAGATTTGCAGGAAACAGATTTCAGGAGGTAGATTCGACTCGCCTTTAAAGCACATGAAAAGCAGCAAAACGTTGACAATGATGCCCTTGGCCAAAAAGGGCGTATGCGTTTTTTCCTGAATATATTCAGGAAAAAACGCATACGCCCTTTTTGGCCAACCAAGCAAGCCGGAAGGGCAAATCAGTGCTACAAAGAAGTCTCGCTTGCCCTCGGTCAAAAGGGCCATGCTGAACAAACTGTAAAAACCAGAAAAGCAGGACAGGCCATGGAGACATGGGAGCCTTGCTACGCTGATGGGCGGGATGTAAATTGCCAACAGGCACTCTGGAGAAGAGTACGGTGTGTCCTGAAACAAGTAATAAACACAGTGTAGAGAGCATAGGGCACTTCCACTCATGGGCGTATAAATTGGGAAAACTAAAAATCAACAAGACACAGGCACCCCAAACTTTACGGCTGCTCTGTTGCAAAGAACCTCCGCTTCGGTACACCTTCAATATCCCAGGAAAGAGAAAAATGGATAAAGAAATGGTGGTACTTGGCACAATGGAATATCACTCAGCCATGAAATCAATGTCATAAGACTAGTTAGCAGCATGATGAGTGGATTTAGGTACGATGATTCTAAGTGAAATAAGTCACACAGAAAAAGGCACTTATCCTAAGATATCGCTTATAGAGGGAATGTCAAAATCGCTACACTTGAACTGAATTACAAAACAGAACAGAGGCACACCTTTAGAAGACACACTATGGCTGCTTAACCGGAAAGGTGAGGTGGGGTGATGCATAAAACAAGGGTTTGAAATTAGCTCAGACACCGCTCCATAAGCCAAATATGTAATAGAGAAGGCCTACTCCCTGCTCAGTTAACTGGACTCAACACGCCCTAGTCACCACACAAGATTATATCTGATTAGTATGAATCTGAAAACCTATGTATCGATATCTCTCTGCAAGTGAACCAAGAGGGTGTAAAGCGGCATAAACACAGCAGGGAAAAGCAGCCAAACCCCATTCTAAACATACATTACTTTAAAAAACCCACAAAGCAAAGACAGTGAAAGAGAGAGAAATTCTGACAAAATCCGTTCAGGGTCTCTGATGCAACCTGGATTGACCATATCTAGACCCACAGCTGGATGAGACATAAGGCTGGACACTCTTGGGGCTGAGAGGATTGGTGAGGTCGGGTGAGCAAATGCAGATACTTTAAAGTAATACCGCTGGGTACCCACCCCATGGGTCTCAAATCTCCAGGTAGAAGGGAATCTTCCTACATCAAAACATGCATGGGAAACCCAGAAGATGGTATGCCATGAGATCGGGAAAGGTTTCTAAAACGCACCTCATTTCTCCTTTCCTTGTGCTCGGGTTCGCCATTCCAGCCACTTGACTAACCATCTCCCTAATTGGAGAATCAGCACCTTTAACCTCCTGTTTCGTCCAGGTTGCAATTTGTCCTGAGGATGAAGGGGAAGACGGGGAAACAACGAGAGACTAGCCCTAGGTGTTGGGACAGGCACAGGTCACTCCATTTTCCCATCAGGAAGAAGAATGAACCACAGGCTCAGCCTGCCCCCCAGAACCAAAATAGGGCCTGAAGCAATCCTGCGCTTTTGCGGCCAGCTCCCAAAAAAGCGAGGAAACAAATGGAGATCAGGGGCACTGCAATTCACAAACGTGCAGAGTTATAAATGAGAACTCTCGTCCACAAATATATTGAGGGAAGGCAACGAAGAGGATTTGAAAGCAAGGCAGATTTGCAGGAAACAGATTTCAGGAGGTAGATTCGACTCGCCTTTAAAGCACATGAAAAGCGGCAAAACGTTGACAATGAGGCCCTTGGCCAAAAAGGGCGTATGCGTTTTTTCCTGAATATATTCAGGAAAAAACGCATACGCCCTTTTTGGCCAACCAAGCAAGCCAGAAGGGCAAATCAGCGCTGCAAAGAAGTCTCGCTTTCCCTCGGTCAAAAGGGCCATGATGAAGAAAGTGTAAAAACCAGAAAAGCAGGACAGGCCATGGAGACATGGGAGCCTTGCTACGCTGATGGGCGGGATGTAAATTGCCAACAGGCACTCTGGAGAAGTGTACGGTGTGTCCTGAAACAAGTAATAAACACAGCGTAGAGAGCATAGGGCACTTCCACTCATGGGCGTATAAATTGGGAAAACTAAAAATCAACAAGACACAGGCACCCCAAACTTTACGGCTGTTCTGTTGCCAAGAACCTCCGCTTCGGTACACCTTCAATATCCCAGGAAAGAGAAAAATGGATAAAGAAATGGTGGTACTTGGCACAATGGAATATCACTCAGCCATGAAATCAATGTCATAAGGCTAGTTAGCAGCATGATGAGTGGATTTAGGTACGATGATTCTAAGTGAAATAAGTCACACAGAAAAAGGCACTTATCCTAAGATATCGCTTATAGAGGGAATGTCAAAATCGCTACACTTGAACTGAATTACAAAACAGAACAGAGGCACACCTTTAGAAGACACACTATGGCTGCTTAACCGGAAAGGTGAGGTGGGGTGATGCATAAAACAAGGGTTTGAAATTAGCTCAGAGACCGCTCCATAAGCCAAATATGTACTAGACAAGGCCTACTCCCTGCTCAGTTAACTGGACTCAACACCCCCTAGTCACCGCACAAGATTATATCTGAGTAGTATGAATCTGAAAACCTATGTATCGATATCTCTCTGCAAGTGAATCAAGAGGGTGTAAAGCGGCATAAACACAGCAGGGAAAAGCAGCCAAACCCCATTCTAAACATACATTACTTTAAAAAACCCACAAAGCAAAGACAGTGAAAGAGAGAGAAATTCTTACAAAATCCGTTCAGGTTCTCTGATGCAACCTGGATTGACCATATCTAGACCCACAGCTGGATGAGACATAAGGCTGGACACTCTTGGGGCTGAGAGGATTGGTGAGGTCGGGTGAGCAAATGCAGATACTTTAAAGTAACACCGCGGGGTACCCACCCCATGGGTCTCAAATCTCCAGGTACAAGGGAATCTTCCTACATCAAAACATGCATGGGAAACCCAGAAGATGGTATGCCATGAGATCGGGAAAGGTTTCTAAAACGCACCTCATTTCTCCTCTCCTTGTGCACAAGTTCGCCATTCCAGCCGCTTGACTAACCATCTCCCTACTTGGAGAATCAGCACCTTTAACCTCCTGTTTCGTCCAGGTTGCAATTTGTCCTGAGGATGAAGGGGAAGACGGGGAAACAACGAGAGACTAGCCCTAGGTGTTGGGACAGGCACAGGTCACTCCATTTTCCCATCAGGAAGAAGAATGAACCACAGGCTCAGCCTGCCCCCCAGAACCAAAATAGGGCCTGAAGCAATCCTGCGCTTTTGCGGCCAGCTCCCAAAAAAGCGAGGAGACAAATGGAGCTCAGGGGCACTGCAATTCACAAACGTGCAGAGTTATAAATGAGAACTCTCGTCCACAAATATATTGAGGGAAGGCAACGAAGATGATTTGAAAGCAAGGCAGATTTGCAGGAAACAGATTTCAGGAGGTAGATTCGACTCGCCTTTAAAGCACATGAAAAGTGGCAAAACGTTGACAATGATGCCCTTGGCCAAAAAGGGCGTATGCGTTTTTTCCTGAATATATTCAGGAAAAAACGCATACGCCCTTTTTGGCCAACCAAGCAAGCCGGAAGGGCAAATCAGCGCTACAAAGAAGTCTCGCTTGCCCTCGGTCAAAAGGGCCATGCTGAACAAATGGTAAAAACCAGAAAAGCAGGACAGGCCATGGAGACATGGGAGCCTTGCTACGCTGATGGGCGGGATGTAAATTGCCAACAGGCACTCTGGAGAAGAGTACGGTGTGTCCTGAAACAAGTAATAAACACAGCGTAGAGAGCATAGGGCACTTCCACTCATGGGCGTATAAATTGGGAAAACTAAAAATCAACAAGACACAGGCACCCCAAACTTTACGGCTGTTCTGTTGCCAAGAACCTCCGCTTCGGTACACCTTCAATATCCCAGGAAAGAGAAAAATGGATAAAGAAATGGTGGTACTTGGCACAATGGAATATCACTCAGCCATGAAATCAATGTCATAAGGCTAGTTAGCAGCATGATGAGTGGATTTAGGTACGATGATTCTAAGTGAAATAAGTCACACAGAAAAAGGCACTTATCCTAAGATATCGCTTATAGAGGGAATGTCAAAATCGCTACACTTGAACTGAATTACAAAACAGAACAGAGGCACACCTTTAGAAGACACACTATGGCTGCTTAACCGGAAAGGTGAGGTGGGGTGATGCATAAAACAAGGGTTTGAAATTAGCTCAGAGACCGCTCCATAAGCCAAATATGTACTAGACAAGGCCTACTCCCTGCTCAGTTAACTGGACTCAACACCCCCTAGTCACCGCACAAGATTATATCTGAGTAGTATGAATCTGAAAACCTATGTATCGATATCTCTCTGCAAGTGAATCAAGAGGGTGTAAAGCGGCATAAACACAGCAGGGAAAAGCAGCCAAACCCCATTCTAAACATACATTACTTTAAAAAACCCACAAAGCAAAGACAGTGAAAGAGAGAGAAATTCTTACAAAATCCGTTCAGGTTCTCTGATGCAACCTGGATTGACCATATCTAGACCCACAGCTGGATGAGACATAAGGCTGGACACTCTTGGGGCTGAGAGGATTGGTGAGGTCGGGTGAGTAAATGCAGATACTTTAAAGTAACACCGTGGGGTACCCACCCCATGGGTCTCAAATCTCCAGGTACAAGGGAATCTTCCTACATCAAAACATGCATGGGAAACCCAGAAGATGGTATGCCATGAGATCGGGAAAGGTTTCTAAAACGCACCTCATTTCTCCTCTCCTTGTGCACAAGTTCGCCATTCCAGCCGCTTGACTAACCATCTCCCTACTTGGAGAATCAGCACCTTTAACCTCCTGTTTCGTCCAGGTTGCAATTTGTCCTGAGGATGAAGGGGAAGACGGGGAAACAACGAGAGACTAGCCCTAGGTGTTGGGACAGGCACAGGTCACTCCATTTTCCCATCAGGAAGAAGAATGAACCACAGGCTCAGCCTGCCCCCCAGAACCAAAATAGGGCCTGAAGCAATCCTGCGCTTTTGCGGCCAGCTCCCAAAAAAGCGAGGAGACAAATGGAGCTCAGGGGCACTGCAATTCACAAACGTGCAGAGTTATAAATGAGAACTCTCGTCCACAAATATATTGAGGGAAGGCAACGAAGATGATTTGAAAGCAAGGCAGATTTGCAGGAAACAGATTTCAGGAGGTAGATTCGACTCGCCTTTAAAGCACATGAAAAGTGGCAAAACGTTGACAATGATGCCCTTGGCCAAAAAGGGCGTATGCGTTTTTTCCTGAATATATTCAGGAAAAAACGCATACGCCCTTTTTGGCCAACCAAGCAAGCCGGAAGGGCAAATCAGCGCTACAAAGAAGTCTCGCTTGCCCTCGGTCAAAAGGGCCATGCTGAACAAATGGTAAAAACCAGAAAAGCAGGACAGGCCATGGAGACATGGGAGCCTTGCTACGCTGATGGGCGGGATGTAAATTGCCAACAGGCACTCTGGAGAAGAGTACGGTGTGTCCTGAAACAAGTAATAAACACAGCGTAGAGAGCATAGGGCAATTCCACTCATGGGCGTATAAATTGGGAAAACTAAAAATCAACAAGACACAGGCACCCTAAAGTTTACGGCTGCTCTGTTGCCAAGAACCTCCGCTTCGGTACACCTTCAATATCCCAGGAAAGAGAAAAATGGATAAAGAAATGGTGGTACTTGGCACAATGGAATATCACTCAGCCATGAAATCAATGTCATAAGGCTAGTTAGCAGCATGATGAGTGGATTTAGGTACGATGATTCTAAGTGAAATAAGTCAAACAGAAAAAGGCACTTATCCTAAGATATCGCTTATAGAGGGAATGTCAAAATCGCTACACTTGAACTGAATTACAAACAGAACAGAGTCACACCTTTAGAAGACACACTATGGCTGCTTAACGGGAAAGGTGAGGTGGGGTGATGCATAAAACAAGGGTTTGAAATTAGCTCAGACTCCACTCCATAAGCCAAATATGTACTAGACAAGGCCTACTCCCTGCTCAGTGAACTGGACTCAACACCCCCTAGTCACCGCACAAGAATATATCTGACTAGTATGAATCTAAAAACCTATGTATCGATATCTCTCTGCAAGTGAATCAAGAGGGTGTAAAGCGGCATCAACACAGCAGGGAAAAGCAGCCAAACCCCATTCTAAACATAAATTACTTTAAAAAACCCACAAAACAAAGACAGTGAAAGAGAGAGAAATTCTTACAAAATCCGTTCAGGGTCTCTGATGCAACCTGGATTGACCATATCTAGACCCACAGCTGGATGAGACATAAGGCTGGACACTCTTGGGGCTGAGAGGATTGGTGAGGTTGGGTGAGCAAACGCAGATACTTTAAAGTAAAACTGCGGGGAACACACCCCATGGGTCTCAAATCTCCAGGTACAAGGGCATCTTCCTACATCAAAACATGCATGGGAAACCCAGAAGATGGTATGCCATGAGATCGGGAAAGGTTTCTAAAACGCACCTCATTTCTCCTCTCCTTGTGCTCGGGTTCGCCATTCCAGCTGCTTGACCAACCATCTCCCTACTTGGAGAATCAGCACCTTTAACCTCCTGATTGTACAGGTTGCAATTTGTCCTGAGGATGAACGGGAAGACGCGGAACCAACGAGAGACGAGCCCTAGGTGTTGGGACAGGCGTAGGTCACTCCATTTTCCCATCAGGAAGAAGAATGAACCACAGGCTCAGCCTGCCCCCCAGAACCAAAATAGGGCCTGAAGCAATCCTGCGCTTTTGCGGCCAGCTCCCAAAAAAGCGAGGAGACAAATGGAGCTCAGGGGCACTGCAATTCACAAACGTGCAGAGTTATAAATGAGAACTCTCGTCCACAAATATATTGAGGGAAGGCAACGAAGAGGATTTGAAACCAAGGCAGATTTGCAGGAAACAGATTTCAGGAGGTAGATTCGACTCGCCTTTAAAGCACATGAAAAGCAGCAAAACGTTGACAATGATGCCCTTGGCCAAAAAGGGCGTATGCGTTTTTTCCTGAATATATTCAGGAAAAAACGCATACGCCCTTTTTGGCCAACCAAGCAAGCCGGAAGGGCAAATCAGTGCTACAAAGAAGTCTCGCTTGCCCTCGGTCAAAAGGGCCATGCTGAACAAACTGTAAAAACCAGAAAAGCAGGACAGGCCATGGAGACATGGGAGCCTTGCTACGCTGATGGGCGGGATGTAAATTGCCAACAGGCACTCTGGAGAAGAGTACGGTGTGTCCTGAAACAAGTAATAAACACAGTGTAGAGAGCATAGGGCACTTCCACTCATGGGCGTATAAATTGGGAAAACTAAAAATCAACAAGACACAGGCACCCCAAACTTTACGGCTGCTCTGTTGCAAAGAACCTCCGCTTCGGTACACCTTCAATATCCCAGGAAAGAGAAAAATGGATAAAGAAATGGTGGTACTTGGCACAATGGAATATCACTCAGCCATGAAATCAATGTCATAAGACTAGTTAGCAGCATGATGAGTGGATTTAGGTACGATGATTCTAAGTGAAATAAGTCACACAGAAAAAGGCACTTAACCTAAGATATCGCTTATAGAGGGAATGTCAAAATCGCTACACTTGAACTGAATTACAAAACAGAACAGAGGCACACCTTTAGAAGACACACTATGGCTGCTTAACCGGAAAGGTGAGGTGGGGTGATGCATAAAACAAGGGTTTGAAATTAGCTCAGACACCGCTCCATAAGCCAAATATGTAATAGAGAAGGCCTACTCCCTGCTCAGTTAACTGGACTCAACACGCCCTAGTCACCACACAAGATTATATCTGATTAGTATGAATCTGAAAACCTATGTATCGATATCTCTCTGCAAGTGAACCAAGAGGGTGTAAAGCGGCATAAACACAGCAGGGAAAAGCAGCCAAACCCCATTCTGAACATACATTACTTTAAAAAACCCACAAAGCAAAGACAGTGAAAGAGAGAGAAATTCTGACAAAATCCGTTCAGGGTCTCTGATGCAACCTGGATTGACCATATCTAGACCCACAGCTGGATGAGACATAAGGCTGGACACTCTTGGGGCTGAGAGGATTGGTGAGGTCGGGTGAGCAAATGCAGATACTTTAAAGTAATACCGCTGGGTACCCACCCCATGGGTCTCAAATCTCCAGGTAGAAGGGAATCTTCCTACATCAAAACATGCATGGGAAACCCAGAAGATGGTATGCCATGAGATCGGGAAAGGTTTCTAAAACGCACCTCATTTCTCCTTTCCTTGTGCTCGGGTTCGCCATTCCAGCCACTTGACTAACCATCTCCCTAATTGGAGAATCAGCACCTTTAACCTCCTGTTTCGTCCAGGTTGCAATTTGTCCTGAGGATGAAGGGGAAGACGGGGAAACAACGAGAGACTAGCCCTAGGTGTTGGGACAGGCACAGGTCACTCCATTTTCCCATCAGGAAGAAGAATGAACCACAGGCTCAGCCTGCCCCCCAGAACCAAAATAGGGCCTGAAGCAATCCTGCGCTTTTGCGGCCAGCTCCCAAAAAAGCGAGGAAACAAATGGAGATCAGGGGCACTGCAATTCACAAACGTGCAGAGTTATAAATGAGAACTCTCGTCCACAAATATATTGAGGGAAGGCAACGAAGAGGATTTGAAAGCAAGGCAGATTTGCAGGAAACAGATTTCAGGAGGTAGATTCGACTCGCCTTTAAAGCACATGAAAAGCGGCAAAACGTTGACAATGAGGCCCTTGGCCAAAAAGGGCGTATGCGTTTTTTCCTGAATATATTCAGGAAAAAACGCATACGCCCTTTTTGGCCAACCAAGCAAGCCAGAAGGGCAAATCAGCGCTGCAAAGAAGTCTCGCTTTCCCTCGGTCAAAAGGGCCATGATGAAGAAAGTGTAAAAACCAGAAAAGCAGGACAGGCCATGGAGACATGGGAGCCTTGCTACGCTGATGGGCGGGATGTAAATTGCCAACAGGCACTCTGGAGAAGTGTACGGTGTGTCCTGAAACAAGTAATAAACACAGCGTAGAGAGCATAGGGCACTTCCACTCATGGGCGTATAAATTGGGAAAACTAAAAATCAACAAGACACAGGCACCCCAAACTTTACGGCTGTTCTGTTGCCAAGAACCTCCGCTTCGGTACACCTTCAATATCCCAGGAAAGAGAAAAATGGATAAAGAAATGGTGGTACTTGGCACAATGGAATATCACTCAGCCATGAAATCAATGTCATAAGGCTAGTTAGCAGCATGATGAGTGGATTTAGGTACGATGATTCTAAGTGAAATAAGTCACACAGAAAAAGGCACTTATCCTAAGATATCGCTTATAGAGGGAATGTCAAAATCGCTACACTTGAACTGAATTACAAAACAGAACAGAGGCACACCTTTAGAAGACACACTATGGCTGCTTAACCGGAAAGGTGAGGTGGGGTGATGCATAAAACAAGGGTTTGAAATTAGCTCAGAGACCGCTCCATAAGCCAAATATGTAATAGACAAGGCCTACTCCCTGCTCACTTAACTGGACTCAACACCCCCTAGTCACCGCACAAGATTATATCTGATTAATATGAATCTGAAAACCTATGTATCGATATCTCTCTGCAAGTGAATCAAGAGGGTGTAAAGCGGCATAAACACAGCAGGGAAAAGCAGCCAAACCCCATTCTAAACATACATTACTTTAAAAAACCCACAAAACAAAGACAGTGAAAGAGAGAGAAATTCTTACAAAATCCGTTCAGGTTCTCTGATGCAACCTGGATTGACCATATCTAGACCCACAGCTGGATGAGACATAAGGCTGGACACTCTTGGGGCTGAGAGGATTGGTGAGGTCGGGTGAGCAAATGCAGATACTTTAAAGTAACACCGCGGGGTACCCACCCCATGGGTCTCAAATCTCCAGGTACAAGGGAAACTTCCTACATCAAAACATGCATGGGAAACCCAGAAGATGGTATGCCATGAGATCGGGAAACGTTTCTAAAACGCACCTAATTTCTCCTCTCCTTGTGCACAAGTTCGCCATTGCAGCCACTTGACTACCATCTCCCTAATTGGAGAATCAGCACCTTTAACCTCCTGTTTCGTCCAGGTTGCAATTTGTCCTGAGGATGAAGGGGAAGACGGGGAAACAACGAGAGACTAGCCCTAGGTGTTGGGACAGGCACAGGTCACTCCATTTTCCCATCAGGAAGAAGAATGAACCACAGGCTCAGCCTGGCCCCCAGAACCAAAATAGGGCCTGAAGCAATCCTGCGCTTTTGCGGCCAGCTCCCAGAAAAGCGAAGAGACAAATGGAGCTCAGGGGCACTGCAATTCACAAACGTGCAGAGTTATAAATGAGAACTCTCGTCCACAAATATATTGAGGGAAGGCAACGAAGAGGATTTGAAAGCAAGGCAGATTTGCAGGAAACAGATTTCAGGAGGTAGATTCGACTCGCCTTTAAAGCACATGAAAAGCGGCAAAACGTTGACAATGAGGCCCTTGGCCAAAAAGGGCGTATGCGTTTTTTCCTGAATATATTCAGGAAAAAACGCATACGCCCTTTTTGGCCAACCAAGCAAGCCAGAAGGGCAAATCAGCGCTGCAAAGAAGTCTCGCTTTCCCTCGGTCAAAAGGGCCATGATGAAGAAAGTGTAAAAACCAGAAAAGCAGGACAGGCCATGGAGACATGGGAGCCTTGCTACGCTGATGGGCGGGATGTAAATTGCCAACAGGCACTCTGGAGAAGTGTACGGTGTGTCCTGAAACAAGTAATAAACACAGCGTAGAGAGCATAGGGCACTTCCACTCATGGGCGTATAAATTGGGAAAACTAAAAATCAACAAGACACAGGCACCCCAAACTTTACGGCTGTTCTGTTGCCAAGAACCTCCGCTTCGGTACACCTTCAATATCCCAGGAAAGAGAAAAATGGATAAAGAAATGGTGGTACTTGGCACAATGGAATATCACTCAGCCATGAAATCAATGTCATAAGGCTAGTTAGCAGCATGATGAGTGGATTTAGGTACGATGATTCTAAGTGAAATAAGTCACACAGAAAAAGGCACTTATCCTAAGATATCGCTTATAGAGGGAATGTCAAAATCGCTACACTTGAACTGAATTACAAAACAGAACAGAGGCACACCTTTAGAAGACACACTATGGCTGCTTAACCGGAAAGGTGAGGTGGGGTGATGCATAAAACAAGGGTTTGAAATTAGCTCAGAGACCGCTCCATAAGCCAAATATGTAATAGACAAGGCCTACTCCCTGCTCACTTAACTGGACTCAACACCCCCTAGTCACCGCACAAGATTATATCTGATTAATATGAATCTGAAAACCTATGTATCGATATCTCTCTGCAAGTGAATCAAGAGGGTGTAAAGCGGCATAAACACAGCAGGGAAAAGCAGCCAAACCCCATTCTAAACATACATTACTTTAAAAAACCCACAAAACAAAGACAGTGAAAGAGAGAGAAATTCTTACAAAATCCGTTCAGGTTCTCTGATGCAACCTGGATTGACCATATCTAGACCCACAGCTGGATGAGACATAAGGCTGGACACTCTTGGGGCTGAGAGGATTGGTGAGGTCGGGTGAGCAAATGCAGATACTTTAAAGTAACACCGCGGGGTACCCACCCCATGGGTCTCAAATCTCCAGGTACAAGGGAAACTTCCTACATCAAAACATGCATGGGAAACCCAGAAGATGGTATGCCATGAGATCGGGAAACGTTTCTAAAACGCACCTAATTTCTCCTCTCCTTGTGCACAAGTTCGCCATTGCAGCCACTTGACTACCATCTCCCTAATTGGAGAATCAGCACCTTTAACCTCCTGTTTCGTCCAGGTTGCAATTTGTCCTGAGGATGAAGGGGAAGACGGGGAAACAACGAGAGACTAGCCCTAGGTGTTGGGACAGGCACAGGTCACTCCATTTTCCCATCAGGAAGAAGAATGAACCACAGGCTCAGCCTGGCCCCCAGAACCAAAATAGGGCCTGAAGCAATCCTGCGCTTTTGCGGCCAGCTCCCAGAAAAGCGAAGAGACAAATGGAGCTCAGGGGCACTGCAATTCACAAACGTGCAGAGTTATAAATGAGAACTCTCGTCCACAAATATATTGAGGGAAGGCAACGAAGAGGATTTGAAAGCAAGGCAGATTTGCAGGAAACAGATTTCAGGAGGTAGATTCGACTCGCCTTTAAAGCACATGAAAAGCGGCAAAACGTTGACAATGAGGCCCTTGGCCAAAAAGGGCGTATGCGTTTTTTCCTGAATATATTCAGGAAAAAACGCATACGCCCTTTTTGGCCAACCAAGCAAGCCGGAAGGGCAAATCAGCGCTACAAAGAAGTCTCGCTTTCCCTAGGTCAAAAGGGCCATGCTGAAGAAAGTGTAAAAACCAGAAAAGCAGGACAGGCCATGGAGACATGGGAGCCTTGCTACGCTGATGGGCGGGATGTAAATTGCCAACAGGCACTCTGGAGATGAGTACGGTGTGTCCTGAAACAAGTAATAAACACAGCGTTGAGAGCATAGGGCACTTCCACTCATGGGCGTATAAATTGGGAAAACTAAAAATCAACAAGACACAGGCACCCCAAACTTTACGGCTGTTCTGTTGCCAAGAACCTCCGCTTCGGTACACCTTCAATATCCCAGGAAAGAGAAAAATGGATAAACAAATGGTGGTACTTGGCACAATGGAATATCACTCAGCCATGAAATCAATGTCATAAGGCTAGTTAGCAGCATGATGAGTGGATTTAGGTACGATGATTCTAAGTGAAATAAGTCACACAGAAAAAGACACTTATCCTACGATATTGCTTATAGAGGGAATGTCAAAATCGCTACACTTGAACTGAATTACAAAACAGAACAGAGGCACACCTTTAGAAGACACACTATGGCTGCTTAACCGGAAAGGTGAGGTGGGGTGATGCATAAAACAAGTGTTTGAAATTAGCTCAGAGACCGCTCCATATGCCAAATATGTAATAGACAAGGCCTACTCCCTGCTCAGTGAACTGGACTCAACACCCCCTAGTCACCGCACAAGAATATATCTGACTAGTATGAATCTGAAAACCTGTGTATTGATATCTCTCTGCAAGTGAATCAAGAGGGTGTAAAGCGGCATAAACGCAGCAGGGAAAAGCAGCCAAACCCCATTCTAAACATACATTACTTTAAAAAAGCCACAAAGCAAAGACAGTGAAAGAGAGAGAAATTCCTACAAAATCCGTTCAGGGTCTCTGATGCAACCTGGATTGACCATATCTAGACCCACAGCTGGATGAGACATAAGGCTGGACACTCTTGGGGCTGAGAGGATTGGTGAGGTTGGGTGAGCAAACGCAGATCCTTTAAAGTAATACCGCGGGGTACCCACCCCATGGGTCTCAAATCTCCAGGTACAAGGGCATCTTCCTACATCCAAACATGCATGTGAAACCCAGAAGATGGTATGCTGTGAGATCGGGAAAGGTTTCTAAAACGCACCTCATTTCTCCTCTCCTTGTGCTCGGGTTCCCCATTCCAGCCGCTTGATTCACCATCTCCCTACTTGGAGAATCAGCATCTTTAAACTCCTGTATCGTACAGGTTGCAATTTTCCTGAGGATGAACGGGAAGACGGGCAACCAACGAGAGACTAGCCCTAGGTGTTGGGACAGGCACAGGTCACTCCATTTTTCCATTAGGAAGAAGAATGAACCACAGGCTCAGCCTGCCCCCCAGAACCAAAATAGGGCCTGAAGCAATCCTGCGCTTTTGCGGCCAGCTCCCAAAAAAGCGAGGAGACAAATGGAGCTCAGGGGCACTGCAATTCACAAACGTGCAGAGTTATCAATGAGAACTCTCGTCCACAAATATATTGAGGGAAGGCAACGAAGAGGATTTGAAAGCAAGGCAGATTTTCAGGAAACAGATTTCAGGATGTAGATTAGACTCGCCTGTAAAGCACATGAAAAGCGGCAAAACGTTGACAATGATGCCCTTGGCCAAAAAGGGCGTATGCGTTTTTTCCTGAATATATTCAGGAAAAAACGCATACGCCCTTTTTGGCCAACCAAGCAAGCTGGAAGGGCAAATCAGTGCTACAAAGAAGTCTCAATTGCCCTCGGTCAAAAGGGCCATGCTGAAAAAAGTGTAAAAACCAGAAAATCAGGACAGGCCATGGAGACATGCGAGCCTTGCTACGCTGATGGGCGGGATGTAAATTGCCAACAGGCACTCTGGAGAAGTGTACGGTGTGTCCTGAAACAAGTAATAAACACAGCTTAGAGAGCATAGGGCACTTCCACTCATGGGCGTATAAATTGGGAAAACTAAAAATCAACAAGACACAGGCACCCCAAAATTTACAGCTGCTCTGTTTCCAAGAACCTCCACTTCGGTACACCTTCAATATCCCAGGAAAGAGAAAAATGGATAAACAAATGGTGGTACTTGGCACAATGGAATGTCACTCAGCCATGAAATCAATGTCATAAGGCTAGTTAGCAGCATGATGAGTGGATTTAGCGACGATGATTCTAAGTGAAATAAGTCACACAGAAAAAGGCACTTATCCTAAGATATCGCTTATAGAGGGAATGTCAAAATCGCTAAACTTGAACTGAATTACAAAACAGAACAGAGGCACACCTTTAGAAGACACACTATGGCTGCTTAACCGGAAAGGTGAGGTGGGGTGATGCATAAAACAAGAGTTTGAAATTAGCTCAGACACCGCTCCATAAGCCAAATATGTAATAGACAAGGCCTACTCCCTGCTCAGTTAACTGGACTCAACAACCCCTAGTCACCGCACAAGAATATATCTGATTAGTATGAATCTGAAAACCTATGTATCGATATCTCTCTGCAAGTGAATCAAGAGGGTGTAAAGCGGCATAAACACAGCAGGGAAAAGCAGCCAAACCCCATTCTAAACATACATTACTTTAAAAAACCCACAAAGCAAAGACAGTGAAAGAGAGAGAAATTCTTACAAAATCCGTTCAGGGTCTCTGATGCAACCTGGATTGACCATATCTAGACCCACAGCTGGATGAGACATAAGGCTGGACACTCTTGGGGCTGAGAGGATTGGTGAGGTCGGGTGAGCAAATGCAGATACTTTAAAGTAACACCGTGGGGTACCCACCCCATGGGTCTCAAATCTCCAGGTACAAGGGAATCTTCCTACATCAAAACATGCATGGGAAACCCAGAAGATGGTATGCCGTGAGATCGGGAAAGTTTCTAAAACGCACCTCATTTCTCCCCTCCTTGTGCTCGGGTTCGCCATTCCAGCCACTTGACTAACCATCTCCCTAATTGGAGAATCAGCACCTTTAACCTCCTCTTTCGTCCAGGTTGCAATTTGTCCTGAGGATGAAGGGGAAGACGGGGAAACAACGAGAGACTAGCCCTAGGTGTTGGGACAGGCACAGGTCACTCCATTTTCCCATCAGGAAGAAGAATGAACCACAGGCTCAGCCTGCCCCCCAGAACCAAAATAGGGCCTGAAGCAATCCTGCGCTTTTGCGGCCAGCTCCCAAAAAAGCGAGGAGACAAATGGAGCTCAGGGGCACTGCAATTCACAAACGTGCAGAGTTATAAATGAGAACTCTCGTCCACAAATATATTGAGGGAAGGCAACGAAGAGGATTTGAAAGCAAGGCAGATTTGCAGGAAACAGATTTCAGGAGGTAGATTCGACTCGCCTGTACAGCACATGAAAAGCGGCAAAACGTTGACAATGATGCCCTTGGCCAAAAAGGGCGTATGCGTTTTTTCCTGAATATATTCAGGAAAAAACGCATACGCCCTTTTTGGCCAACCAAGCAAGCCGGAAGGGCAAATCAGCGCTACAAAGAAGTCTCGCTTGCCCTCGGTCAAAAGGGCCATGCTGAACAAAGTGTAAAAACCAGAAAAGCAGGACAGGCCATGGAGACATGGAAGCCTTGCTACGCTGATGGGCGGGATGTAAATTGCCAACAGGCACTCTGGAGAAGAGTACGGTGTGTCCTGAAACAAGTAATAAACACAGCGTAGAGAGCATAGGGCACTTCCACTCATGGGCGTATAAATTGGGAAAACTAAAAATCAACAAGACACAGGCACCCCAAACTTTACGGCTGCTCTGTTGCCAAGAACCTCCGCTTCGGTACACCTTCAATATCCCAGGAAAGAGAAAAATGGATAAAGAAATGGTGGTACTTGGCCCAATGGAATATCACTCAGCCATGAAATCAATGTCATAAGTCTAGTTAGCAGCATGATGAGTGGATTTAGTGACGATGATTCTAAGTGAAATAAGTCACACAGAAAAAGGCACTTATCCTAAGATATCGCTTATAGAGGGAATGTCAAAATCGCTACACTTGAACTGAATTACAAAACAGAACAGAGTCACACCTTTAGAAGACACACTATGGCTGCTTAACGGGAAAGGTGAGGTGGGGTGATGCATAAAACAAGGGTTTGAACTTAGCTCAGAGACCGCTCCATAAGCCAAATATGTACTAGACAAGGCCTACTCCCTGCTCAGTGAACTGGACTCAACACCCCCTAGTCACCGCACAAGAATATATCTGAGTAGTAAGAATCTGAAAACCTATGTATCGATATCTCTCTGCAAGTGAATCAATAGGGTGTAAAGCGGAATAAACACAGCAGGGAAAAGCAGCCAAGCCCCATTTTAAACATAAATTACTTGAAAAAACCCACAAGACAAAGACAGTGAAAGAGAAATTCTTACAAAATCCGTTCAGGGTCTCTGATGCAACTTGGATTGACCATATCTAGACCCACAGCTGGATGAGACATAAGGCTGGACACTCTTGGGCCTGAGGATTGGTGAGGTTGAGTGAGCAAACCCAGATACTTTAAAGTAACACCGCGGGTACACACCCCATGGGTCTCAAATCTCCAGGTACAAGGGCATCTTCCTACATCAAAACATGCATGGGAAACCCAGAAGATGGTATGCCGTGAGATCGGGAAAGGTTTCTAAAACGCACCTCATTTCTCCTCTCCTTGTGCTCGGGTTCGCCATTCCAGCCGCTTGACTAACCATCTCCCTACTTGGAGAATCAGCACCTTTAACCTCCTGTTTCGTACAGGTTGCAATTTGTCCTGAGGATGAACGGGAAGACGGGGAACCAACGAGAGACTAGCCCTAGGTGTTGGGACAGGCACAGGTCACTCCATTTTCCCATCAGGAAGAAGATTGAACCACAGGCTCAGCCTGCCCCCCAGAACCAAAATAGGGCCTGAAGCAATCCTGCGCTTTTGCGGCCAGCTCCCAAAAAAGCGAGTAGAAAAATGGAGCTCAGGGGCACTGCAATTCAGAAACGTGCAGAGTTATAAATGATAACTCTCGTCCACAAATATATTGAGGGAAGGCAACGAAGAGGATTTGAAAGCAAGGCAGATTTTCAAGAAACAGATTTCAGGAGGTAGATTCGACTCGCTTTTAAAGCACATGAAAAGCGGCAAAACGTTGACAATGATGCCCTTGGCCAAAAAGGGCGTATGCGTTTTTTCCTGAATATATTCAGGAAAAAAGGCATACGCCCTTTTTGGCCAACCAAGCAAGCCGGAAGGGCAAATCAGCGCTACAAAGAACTCTCGCTTGCCCTCGGTCAAAAGGGCCATGCTGAACAAACTGTAAAAACCAGAAAAGCAGGACAGGCCATGGAGACATGGGAGCCTTGCTACACTGATGGGCAGGTTGTAAATTGCCAACAGCCACTCTGGAGAAGGGTACGGTGTGTCCTGAAACAAGTAATAAACACAGCTTAGAGAGCATAGGGCACTTCCACTCATGGGCGTATAAATTGGGAAAAATAAAAATCAACAAGACACAGGCACCCTAACCTTTACGGCTGCTCTGTTTCTAAGAACCTCCACTTCGGTACACCTTCAATATCCCAGAAAGAGAAAAATGGATAAAGAAATGGTGGTACTTGGCCCAATGGAATATCACTCAGCCATGAAATCAATGTCATAAGTCTAGTTAGCAGCATGATGAGTGGATTTAGTGACGATGATTCTAAGTGAAATAAGTCACACAGAAAAAGACACTTATCCTAAGATATCGCTTATAGAGGGAATGTCAAAATCGCTACACTTGAACTGAATTACAAAACAGAACAGAGTCACACCTTTAGAAGACACACTATGGCTGCTTAACGGGAAAGGTGAGGTGGGGTGATGCATAAAACAAGGGTTTGAACTTAGCTCAGAGACCGCTCCATAAGCCAAATATGTACTAGACAAGGCCTACTCCCTGCTCAGTGAACTGGACTCAACACCCCCTAGTCACCGCACAAGAATATATCTGAGTAGTAAGAATCTGAAAACCTATGTATCGATATCTCTCTGCAAGTGAATCAATAGGGTGTAAAGCGGAATAAACACAGCAGGGAAAAGCAGCCAAGCCCCATTTTAAACATAAATTACTTGAAAAAACCCACAAGACAAAGACAGTGAAAGAGAAATTCTTACAAAATCCGTTCAGGGTCTCTGATGCAACTTGGATTGACCATATCTAGACCCACAGCTGGATGAGACATAAGGCTGGACACTCTTGGGGCTGAGAGGATTGGTGAGGTTGGGTGACCAAACCCAGATACTTTAAAGTAACACCGCGGGGTACACACCCCATGGGTCTCAAATCTCCAGGTACAAGGGCATCTTCCTACATCAAAACATGCATGGGAAAACCAGAAGATGGTATGCTGTGAGATCGGGAAAGGCTTCTAAAACGCACCTCATTTCTCCTCTCCTTGTGCTCGGATTCGCCATTCTAGCCGCTTGACTAAACATCTCCCTACTTGGAGAATCAGCACCTTTAACCTCCTGTTTTGTACAGGGTGCAATTTGTCCTGAGGATGAAAGGGAAGACGGGCAACCAACGAGAGACTAGCCCTAGGTGTTGGGACAGGCACAGGTCACTCCATTTTCCCATCAGGAAGAAGAATGAACCACAGGCTCAGCCTGCCCCCCAGAACCAAAAAAGGGCCTGAAGCAATCCTGCGCTTTTGCGGCCAGCTCCCAAAAAAGCGAGTAGAAAAATGGAGCTCAGGGGCACTGCAATTCACAAACGTGCAGAGTTATAAATGAGAACTCTCGTCCACAAATATATTGAGGGAAGGCAACGAAGAGGATTTGAAAGCAAGGCAGATTTGCAGGAAACAGATTTCAGGAGGTAGATTCGGCTCGCCTTTAAAGCACATGAAAAGCGGCAAAACGTTGACAATGATGCCCTTGGCCAAAAAGGGCGTATGCGTTTTTTCCTGAATATATTCAGGAAAAAACGCATACGCCCTTTTTGGCCAACCAAGCAAGCCGGAAGGGCAAATCAGCGCTACAAAGAAGTCTCGCTTGCCCTCGGTCAAAAGGGCCATGCTGAAAAAAGTGTAAAAACCAGAAAAGCAGGACAGGCCATGGAGACATGGGAGCCTTGCTACGCTGATGGGCGGGATGTAAATTGCCAACAGGCACTCTGGAGAAGTGTACGGTGTGTCCTGAAACAAGTAATAAACACAGCTTAGAGAGCATAGGGCACTTCCACTCATGGGCGTATAAATTGAGAAAACTAAAAATCAACAAGACACAGGCACCCCAAACTTTACGGCTGCTCTGTTTCCAAGAACCTCCACTTCGGTACACCTTCAATATCGCAGGAAAGAGAAAAATGGATAAAGAAATGGTGCTACTTGGCCCAATGGAATATCACTCAACCATGAAATCAATGTCATAAGGCTAGTTAGCAGCATGATGAGTGGATTTAGCGACGATGATTCTAAGTGAAATAAGTCACACAGAAAAAGACACTTATCCTAAGATATCGCTTATAGAGGGAATGTCAAAATCGCTACACTTGAACTGAATTACAAAACAGAACAGAGTCACACCTTTAGAAGACACACTAAGGCTGCTTAACGGGAAAGGTGAGGTGGGGTGATGCATAGAACAAGGGTTTGAAATTAGCTCAGAGACCGCTCCATAAGCCAAAAATGTAATAGACAAGGCCTACTCCCTGCTCAGTGAACTGGACTCAACACCCCCTAGTCACCGCACAAGAATATATCTGACTAGTAAGAATCTGAAAACCTATGTATCGATATCTCTCTGCAAGTGAATCAAGAGGGGGTAAAGCGGAATAAACACAGCAGGGAAAAGCAGCCAAGCCCCATTCTAAACATAAATTACTTTAAAAACCCACAAAACAAACACAGTGAAAGAGAAATTCTTACAAAATCCGTTCAGGGTCTCTGATGCAACTTGGATTGACCATATCTAGACCCACAGCTGGATGAGACATAAGGCGGGACACTCTTGGGGCTGAGAGGATTGGTGAGGTTGGGTGAGCAAACCCAGATATTTTAAAGTAACACCGCGGGGTACACACCCCATGGGTCTCAAATCTCCAGGTACAAGGGCATCTTCCTACATCAAAACATGCATGGGAAACCCAGAAGATGGTATGCCGTGAGATCGGGAAAGGCTTCTAAAACGCACCTCATTTCTCCTCTCCTTGTGCTCGGGTTCGCCATTCCAGCCGCTTGACTAACCATCTCCCTACTTGGAGAATCAGCACTTTTAACCTCCTGTTTCGTACAGATTGCAATTTGTCCTGAGGATGAACGGGAAGACGGGCAACCAACGAGAGACTAGCCCTAGGTGTTGGGACAGGCACAGGTCACTCCATTTTCCCATCAGGAAGAAGAATGAACCACAGGCTCAGCCTGCCCCCCAGAACCAAAATAGGGCCTGAAGCAATCCTGCGCTTTTGCGGCCAGCTCCCAAAAAAGCGAGTAGACAAATGGAGCTCAGGGGCACTGCAATTCACAAACGTGCAGAGTTATAAATGAGAACTCTCGTCCACAAATATATTGAGGGAAGGCAACGAAGAGGATTTGAAAGCAAGGCATATTTGCAGGAAACAGATTTCAGGAGGTAGATTCGACTCGCCTTTAAAGCACATGAAAAGCGGCAAAACGTTGACAATGATGCCCTTGGCCAAAAAGGGCGTATGCGTTTTTTCCTGAATATATTCAGGAAAAAACGCATACGCCCTTTTTGGCCAACCAAGCAAGCCGGAAGGGCAAATCAGCGCTACAAAGACGTCTCGCTTGCCCTCGGTCAAAAGGGCCATGCTGAAAAAAGTGTAAAAACCAGAAAAGCAGGACAGGCCATGGAGACATGCGAGCCTTGCTACACTGATGGGCGGGATGTAAATTGCCAACAGCCACTCTGGAAAAGGGTACAGTGTGTCCCGAAACAAGTAATAAACACAGCTTAGAGAGCATAGGGCACTTCCACTCATGGGCGTATAAATTGGGAATAATAAAAATCAACAAGACACAGGCACCCCAACCTTTACGGTTGCTCTGTTTCCAAGAACCTCCACTTCGGTACACCTTCAATATCCCAGAAAGAGAAAAATGGATAAAGAAATGGTGGTACTTGGCCCAATGGAATATCACTCAGCCATGAAATCAATGTCATAAGGCTAGTTAGCAGCATGATGAGTGGATTTAGCGACGATGATTCTAAGTGAAATAAGTCACACAGAAAAAGACACTTATCCTAAGATATCGCTTATAGAGGGAATGTCAAAATCGCTACACTTGAACTGAATTACAAAACAGAACAGAGTCACACCTTTAGAAGACACACTATGGCTGCTTAACGGGAAAGGTGAGGTGGGGTGATGCATAAAACAAGGGTTTGAAATTAGCTCAGAGACCGCGCCATAAGCCCAATATGTAATAGACAAGGCCTACTCCCTCCTCAGTGAACTGGACTCAACACCCCCTAGTCACCGCACAAGAATATATCTGACTATTAAGAATCTGAAAACCTATGTATCCATATCTCTCTGCAAGTGAATCAAGAGGGTGTAAAGCGGCATAAACACAGCAGAGAAAAGCAGCCAAGCCCCATTCTAAACATAAATTACTTTAAAAAACCCACACAAAAAAAACAGTGAAACAGAGAGAAATTCTTACAAAATCCGTTCAGGGACTCTGATTCAACCTGGATTGACCATATCTAGACCCACAGCTGGATGAGACATAAGGCTGGACACTCTTGGGGCTCAGAGGATTGGTGAGGTTGGGTGAGCAAATGCAGATACATTAAAGTAACACTGCGGGGTACCCACCCCATGGGTCTCAAATCTCCAGGTACAAGGGCATCTTCCTACATCAAAACATGCATGGGAAACCCAGAAGATGGTATGCTGTGAGATCGGGAAAGGCTTCTAAAACGCACCTCATTTCTCCTCTCCTTGTGCTCGGGTTCGACATTCCAGCCGCTTGACTAACCATCTCCCTACTTGGAGAATCAGCACCTTTAACCTCCTGTTTCGTACAGGTTGCAATTTGTCCTGAGGATGAACGGGAAGACGGGCAACCAACGAGAGACTAGCCCTAGGTGTTGGGACAGGCACAGGTCACTCCATTTTCCCATCAGGAAGAAGAATGAACCACAGGCTCCGGCGGCCCCCTGGAAGCCGTATAGGGCCTGAAGCAATCCTGTGCTTTTGCTGCCAGCTCCCAAAAAAGCGAGTAGACAAATGGAGCTCAGGGGCACTGCAATTCAAAAACGTGCAGAGTTATAAATGATAACTCTCGTCCACAAATATATTGAGGGAAGGCAACGAAGAGGATTTGAAAGCAAGGCAGATTTGCAGGAAACAGATTTCAGGAGGTAGATTCGACTTGCCTTTAAAGCACATGAATAGCGGAAAAACGTTGACAATGATGCCCTGGGCAAAAAAGGGCATATGCGTTTTTTCCTGAATATATTCAGGAAAAAACGCATATGCCCTTTTTGGCCAACCAAGCAAGCTGGAAGGGCAAATCAGCGCTACAAAGAAATCTCGCTTGCCCTCGGTCAAAAGGGCCATGCTGAAGAAAGTGTAAAAACCAGAAAAGCAGGACAGGACATGGAGACATGGGAGCCTTGCTACGCTGATGGGCGGGATGTAAATTGCCAACAGGCACTCTGGAGAAGTGTACGGTGTGTCCTGAAACAAGTAATAAACACAGCTTAGAGAGCATAGGGCACTTCAACTCATGGGCGTATAAATTGGGAAAACTAAAAATCAACAAGACACAGGCACCCCAAACTTTACAGCTGCTCTGTTTCCAAGAACCTCCACTTCAGTACACCTTCAATATCGCAGGAAAGAGAAAAATAGATAAAGAAATGGTGGTATTTGGCCCAATGGAATATCACTCAGCCATGAAATCAATGTCATAAGGCTAGTTAGCAGCATGATGAGTGGATTTAGCGACGATGATTCTAAGTGAAATAAGTCACACAGAAAAAGACACTTATCCTAAGATATCGCTTAGAGAGGGAATGTCAAAATCGCTACACTTGAACTGAATTACAAAACAGAACAGAGTCACACCTTTAAAAGACACACGATGGCTGCTTAACGGGAAAGGTGAGGTGGGGTGATGCATACAACAAGGGTTTGAAATTAGCTCAGAGACCGCTCCATAAGCCAAATAAGTAATAGACAAGGCCTACTCCCTGCTCAGTGAACTGGACTCAACACCCCCTAGTTACCGCACAAGAATATATCTGACTAGTAAGAATCTGAAAACCTATGTATCGATATCTCTCTGCAAGTGAATCAAGAGGGTGTAAAGCGGCATAAACACAGCAGGGAAAAGCAGCCAAGCCCCATTCTAAACATAAATTACTTAAAAAAACCCACAAAACAAAGACAGTGAAAGAGAGAGAAATTCTTACAAAATCATTTCAGGGGCTCTGATGCCACCTGGATAGACCATATCTAGACCCACAGCTGGATGAGACTTAAGGCTGGACACTCTTGGGGCTGAGAGGATTGGTGAGGTTGGGTGAGCAAACGCAGATACTTTAAAGTAATACTGCGGGGTACCCACCCCATGGGTCTCAAATTTCCAGGTACAAGGGCATCTTCCTACATCAAAACATGCATGGGAAACCCAGAGAATTGTATGCCGTGAGATTGGGAAAGGCTTCTAAAACGCACCTCATTTCTCCTCTCCTTGTGCTCGGGTTCGCCATTCCAGCCGCTTGACTAACCATCTCCCTACTTGGAGAATCAGCACCTTTAACCTCCTGTTTCGTACAGGTTGCAATTTGTCCTGAGGATGAACGGGAAGACGGACAACCAACGAGAGACTAGCGCTAGGTGTTGGGACAGGCACAGGTCACTCCATTTTCCCATCAGGAAGAAGAATGAACCACAGGCTCAGCCTGCCCCCCAGAAGCAAAATAGGGCCTGAAGCAATCCTGCGCTTTTGTGGCCAGCTCCCAAAAAAGCGAGTAGACAAATGGAGGTCAGGGGCACTGCAATTCACAAACGTGCAGAGTTATAAATGAGAACTCTCGTCCACAAATATATTTAGGAAAGGCAACGAAGAGGATTTGAAAGCAAGGCAGATTTGCAGGAAACAGATTTCAGGAGGTAGATTTGACTCGCCTTTAAAGCACATGAAAACTTGCAAAACGTTGACAATGATGCCCTTGGCCAAAAAGGGCATATGCGTTTTTTCCTGAATATACTCAGGAAAAAACGCATATGCCCTTTTAGGCCAACCAAGCAAGCCGGAAGGGCAAATCAGCACTACAAAGACGTCTCGCTTGCCCTCGGTCAAAAGGGCCATGCTGAAAAAAGTGTAAAAACCAGAAAAGCAGGACAGGCCATGGAGACATGCGAGCCTTGCTACGCTGATGGGCGGGATGTAAATTGCCAACAGCCACTCTGGAGAAGGGTACGGTGTGTCCTGAAACAAGTAATAAACACAGCTTAGAGAGCATAGGGCACTTCCACTCATGGGCGTATAAATTGGGAAAAATAAAAATCAACAAGACACAGGCACCCCAACCTTTACGGCTGCTCTGTTTCCAAGAACCTCCACTTCGGTACACCTTCAATATCCCAGAAAGAGAAAAATGGATAAAGAAATAGTGGTACTTGGCCCAATGGAATATCACTCAGCCATGAAATCAATGTCATAAGGCTAGTTAGCAGCATGATGAGTGGATTTAGCGACGATGATTCTAAGTGAAATAAGTCACACAGAAAAAGACACTTATCCTAAGATATCGCTTATAGAGGGAATGTCAAAATCGCTGCACTTGAACTGAATTACAAAACAGAACAGAGTCACACCTTTAGAAGACACACTATGGCTGCTTAACGGGAAAGGTGAGGTGGGGTGATGCATAAAACAAGGGTTTGAAATTAGCTCAGAGACCTCTCCATAAGCCAAATATGTAATAGACAAGGCCTACTCCCTGCTCAGTGAACTGGACTCAACACCCCCTAGTCACCGCACAAGAATATATCTCACTATTAAGAATCTGAAAACCTATGTATCGATATCTCTCTGCAAGTGAATCAAGAGGGTGTAAAGCGGCATCAACGCAGCAGAGAAAAGCAGCCAATCCCCATTCTAAACATAAATTACTTTAAAAAACCCACACAAAAAAATCAGTGAAAGAGAGAGAAATTCTTACAAAATCCGTTCAGGGTCTCTGATGCAACCTGGATTGCCCATATCTAGACCCACAGCTGGATGAGACATAAGGCTGGAAACTCTTGGGGCTCAGAGGATTGGTGAGGTTGGGTGAGCAAATGCAGATACTGTAAAGTAACACTGCGGGGTACCCACCCCATGGGTCTCAAATCTCCAAGTACAAGGGCATCTTCCTACATCAAAACATGCATGGGAAACCCAGAAAATGGTATGCTGTGAGATCGGGAAAGGCTTCTAAAACGCAGCTCATTTCTCCTCTCCTTGTGCTCGGGTTCGCCATTCCAGCCGCTTGACTAACCATCTCCCTACTTGGAGATTCAGCACCTTTAACCTCCTGTTTCGTACAGGTTGCAATTTGTCCTGAGGATGAACGGGAAGACGGGCAACCAACGAGAGACTAGCCCTAGGTGTTGGGACAGGCACAGGTCACTCCATTTTCCCATCAGGAAGAAGAATGAACCACAGGCTCCGGCGGCCCCCTGGAAGCCGAATAGGGCCTGAAGCAATCCTGCGCTTTTGCTGCCAGCTCCCAAAAAAGCGAGTAGACAAATGGAGCTCAGGGGAACTGCAATTCACAAACGTGCAGAGTTATAAATGAGAACTCTCGTCCACAAATATATTGAGGGAAGGCAACGAAGAGGATTTGAAAGCAAGGCAGATTTGCAGGAAACAGATTTCAGGAGGTAGATTCGACTCGCCTTTAAAGCATATGAAAAGCGGCAAAACGTTGACAATGATGCCCTGGGCCAAAAAGGGCATATGAGTTTTTTCCTGAATATATTCAGGAAAAAACGCATATGCCCTTTTTGGCCAACCAAGCAAGCCGGAAGGGCAAATCAGCGCTACAAAGAAGTCTCGCTTGCCCTCGGTCAAAAGGGCCATGCTGAACAAAGTGTAAAAACCAGAAAAGCAGGACAGGCCATGGAGACATGGGAGCCTTGCTACGCTGATGGGCGGGATGTAAATTGCCAACAGGCACTCTGGAGAATTGTACGGTGTGTCCTGAAACAAGTAATAAACACAGCTTAGAGAGCATAGGGCACTTCCACTCATGGGCGTATAAATTGGGAAAACTAAAAATCAACAAGACACAGGCACCCCAAACTTTACGGCTGCTCTGTTTCCAAGAACCTCCACTTCAGTACACCTTCAATATCCCAGGAAAGAGAAAAATGGATAAACAAATAGTGGTACTTGGCACAATGGAATATCACTCAGCCATGAAATCAATGTCATAAGGCTAGTTAGCAGCATGATGAGTGGATTTCGTGACGATGATTCTGAGTGAAATAAGTCACACAGAAAAAGACACTTATCCTAAGATATCGCTTATAGAGGGAATGTCAAAATCGCTACACTTGAACTGAATTACAAAACAGAACAGAGTCACACCTTTAGAAGACACACTATGGCTGCTTAACGGGAAAGGTGAGGTGGGGTGATGCATAAAACAAGGGTTTGAACTTAGCTCAGAGACCGCTCCATAAGCCAAATATGTAATAGACAAGGCCTACTCCCTGCTCAGTGAACTGGACTCAACACCCCCTAGTCACCGCACAAGAATATATCTGACTAGTAAGAATCTGAAAACCTATGTATAGATATCTCTCTGCAAGTGAATCAAGAGGGTGTAAAGCGAATAAACACAGCAGGGAAAAGAAGCCAAGCCCCATTTTAACCATAAATTACTTGAAAAAACCCACAAGACAAAGACAGTGAAAGAGAAATTCTTACAAAATCCGTTCAGGGTCTCTGATGCAACTTGGATTGACCATATCTAGACCCACAGCTGGATGAGACATAAGGCTGGACACTCTTGGGGCTGAGAGGATTGGTGAGGTCGGGTGAGCAAACCCAGATACTTTAAAGTAACACCGTGGGGTACACACCCCATGGGTCTCAAATCTCCAGGTACAAGGGCATCTTCCTACATCAAAACATGCATGGGAAACCCAGAAGATGGTATGCCGTGAGATCGGGAAAGGTTTCTAAAACGCACCTCATTTCTCCTCTCCTTGTGCTCGGGTTCGCCATTCCAGCCGCTTGACTAACCATCTCCCTACTTGGAGAATCAGCACCTTTAACCTCCTGTTTCGTACAAGTTGCAATTTGTCCTGAGGATGAACGGGAAGACGGGGAACCAACGATAGACTAGCCCTAGGTGTTGGGACAGGCACAGGTCACTCCATTTTCCCATCAGGAAGAAGAATGAACCACAGGCTCAGCCTGCCCCCCAGAACCAAAATAGGGCCTGAAGCAATCCTGCGCTTTTGCGGCCAGCTCCCAAAAAAGCGAGGAGACAAATGGAGCTCAGGGGCACTGCAATTCAGAAACGTGCAGAGTTATAAATGATAACTCTCGTCCACAAATATATTGAGGGAAGGCAACGAAGAGGATTTGAAAGCAAGGCAGATTTGCAAGAAACAGATTTCAGGAGGTAGATTCGACTCGCCTTTAAAGCACATGAAAAGCGGCACAACGTTGACAATGATGCCCTTGGCCAAAAAGGGCGTATGCGTTTTTTCCTGAATATATTGAGGAAAAAACTCATACGCCCTTTTAGGCCAACCAAGCAAGCCGGAAGGGCAAATCAGCGCTACAAAGAAGTCTCGCTTGCCCTCGGTCAAAAGGGCCATGCTGAAAAAAGTGTAAAAACCAGAAAAGCAGGACAGGCCATGGAGACATGGGAGCCTTGCTACGCTGATGGGCAGGATGTAAATTGCCAACAGGCACTCTGGAGAAGTGTACGGTGTGTCCTGAAACAAGTAATAAACACAGCTTAGAGAGCATAGGGCACTTCCACTCATGGGCGTATAAATTGGGAAAACTAAAAATCAACAAGACACAGGCACCCCAAAGTTTACGGCTGCTCTGCTTCCAAGAACCTCCACATCGGTACACCTTCAATATCCCAGAAAGAGAAAAATGGATAAAGAAATGGTGGTACTTGGCCCAATGGAATATCACTCAGCCATGAGATCAATGTCATAAGGCTAGTTACCAGCATGATGAGTGGATTTAGCGACGATGATTCTAAGTGAAATAAGTCACACAGAAAAAGACACTTATCCTAAGATATCGCTTATAGAGGGAATGTCAAAATCGCTACACTTGAACTGAATTACAAAACAGAACACAGTCACACCTTTAGAAGACACACTATGGCTGCTTAACGGGAAAGGTGAGGTGGGGTGATGCATAAAACAAGGGTTTGAAATTAGCTCAGAGACCGCTCCATAAGCCAAATATGTAATAGACAAGGCCTACTCCCTGCTCAGTGAACTGGACTCAACACCCCCTAGTCACCGCACAAGAATATATCTGACTAGTAAGAATCTGAAACCTATGTATCGATATCTCTCTGCAAGTGAATCAAGAGTGTGTAAAGCGGAATAAACACAGCAGGGAAAAGCAGCCAAGCCCCATTCTAAACATAAATTACTTTAAAAAACCCACAAAACAAAGACAGTGAAAGAGAAATTCTTACAAAATCAGTTCAGGGTCTCTGATGCAACTTGGATTGACCATATCTAGACCCACAGCTGGATGAGACATAAGGCTTGACACTCTTGGGGCTGAGAGGATTGGTGAGGTTGGGTGAGCAAACCCAGATATTTTAAAGTAACACCGCGGGGTACACACCCCATGGGTCTCAAATCTCCAGGTACAAGGGCATCTTCCTACATCAAAACATGCATGGGAAACCCAGAAGATGGTATGCCGTGAGATCGGAAAAGGTTTCTAAAACGCACCTCATTTCTCCTCTCCTTGTGCTCGGGTTCGCCATTCCAGCCGCTTGACTAACAATCTCCCTACTTGGAGAATCAGCACCTTTAACCTCCTGTTTCGTACAGGTTGCAATTTGTCCTGAGGATGAACGGGAAGACGGGCAACCAACGAGAGACTAGCCCTAGGTGTTGGGACAGGCACAGGTCACTCCATTTTCCCATCAGGAAGAAGAATGAACCACAGGCTCCGGCGGCCCCCTGGAAGCCGAATAGGGCCTGAAGCAATCCTGTGCTTTTGCTGCCAGCTCCCAAAAAAGCGAGTAGACAAATGGAGCTCAGGGGCACTGCAATTCACAAACGTGCAGAGTTATAAATTATAACTCTCGTCCACAAATATATTGAGGGAAGGCAACGAAGAGGATTTGAAAGCAAGGCAGATTTGCACGAAACAGATTTCAGTAGATAGATTCGACTCGCCTTTAAAGCACATGAAAAGCGGAAAAACGTTGACAATGATGCCCTGGGCCAAAAAGGGCATATGCGTTTTCTCCTGAATATATTCAGGAAAAAACGCATATGCCCTTTTTGGCCAACCAAGCAAGCCGGAAGGGCAAATCAGCGCTACAAAGAAATCTCGCTTGCCCTCGGTCAAAAGGGCCATGCTGAAGAAAGTGTAAAAACCAGAAAAGCAGGACAGGCCATGGAGACATGGGAGCCTTGCTACGCTGATGGGCGGGATGTAAATTGCCAACAGGGACTCTGGAGAAGTGTACGGTGTGTCCTGAAACAAGTAAGAAACACAGCTTAGAGAGCATAGGGCACTTCCACTCATGGGCGTATAAATTGGGAAAACTAAAAATCAACAAAACACAGGCACCCCAACCTTTACGGCTGCTCTGTTTCCAAGAACCTCCACTTCGGTACACCTTCAATATCCCAGAAAGAGAAAAATGGATAAAGAAATAGTGGTACTTGGCCCAATGGAATATCACTCAGCCATGAAATCAATGTCATAAGGCTACTTAGCAGCATGATGAGTGGATTTAGCAACGATGATTCTAAGTGAAATAAGTCACACAGAAAAAGACACTTATCCTAAGATATCGCTTATAGAGGGAATGTCAAAATCGCTACACTTGAACTGAATTACAAAACAGAACAGAGTCACACCTTTAGAAGACACACTATGGCTGCTTAACGGGAAAGGTGAGGTGGGGTGATGCATAAAACAAGGGTTTGAAATTAGCTCAGAGACCTCTCCATAAGCCAAATATGTAATAGACAAGGCCTACTCCCTGCTCAGTGAACTGGACTCAACACCCCCTAGTCACCGCACAAGAATATATCTCACTATTAAGAATCTGAAAACCTATGTATCGATATCTCTCTGCAAGTGAATCAAGAGGGTGTAAAGCGGCATCAACACAGCAGGGAAAAGCAGCCAAACCCCATTCTAAACATACATTACTTTAAAAAACCCACAAAGCAAAGACAGTGAAAGAGAGAGAAATTCTTACAAAATCCGTTCAGGGTCTCTGATGCAACCTGGATTGACCATATCTAGACCCACAGCTGGATGAGACATAAGGCTGGAAACTCTTGGGGCTCAGAGGATTGGTGAGGTTGGGTGAGCAAATGCAGATACTGTAAAGTAACACTGCGGGGTACCCACCCCATGGGTCTCAAATCTCCAAGTACAAGGGCATCTTCCTACATCAAAACATGCATGGGAAACCCAGAAAATGGTATGCTGTGAGATCGGGAAAGGCTTCTAAAACGCAGCTCATTTCTCCTCTCCTTGTGCTCGGGTTCGCCATTCCAGCCGCTTGACTAACCATCTCCCTACTTGGAGATTCAGCACCTTTAACCTCCTGTTTTGTACAGGTTGCAATTTGTCCTGAGGATGAACGGGAAGACGGGCAACCAACGAGAGACTAGCCCTAGGTGTTGGGACAGGCACAGGTCACTCCATTTTCCCATCAGGAAGAAGAATGAACCACAGGCTCCGGCGGCCCCCTGGAAGCCGAATAGGGCCTGAAGCAATCCTGCGCTTTTGCTGCCAGCTCCCAAAAAAGCGAGTAGACAAATGGAGCTCAGGGGAACTGCAATTCACAAACGTGCAGAGTTATAAATGAGAACTCTCGTCCACAAATATATTGAGGGAAGGCAACGAAGAGGATTTGAAAGCAAGGCAGATTTGCAGGAAACAGATTTCAGGAGGTAGATTAGACTCGCCTTTAAAGCATATGAAAAGCGGCAAAACGTTGACAATGATGCCCTGGGCCAAAAAGGGCATATGCGTTTTTTCCTGAATATATTCAGGAAAAAACGCATATGCCCTTTTTGGCCAACCAAGCAAGCCGGAAGGGCAAATCAGCGCTACAAAGAAGTCTCGCTTGCCCTCGGTCAAAAGGGCCATGCTGAACAAAGTGTAAAAACCAGAAAAGCAGGACAGGCCATGGAGACATGGGAGCCTTGCTACGCTGATGGGCGGGATGTAAATTGCCAACAGGCACTCTGGAGAATTGTACGGTGTGTCCTGAAACAAGTAATAAACACAGCTTAGAGAGCATAGGGCACTTCCACTCATGGGCGTATAAATTGGGAAAACTAAAAATCAACAAGACACAGGCACCCCAAACTTTACGGCTGCTCTGTTTCCAAGAACCTCCACTTCAGTACACCTTCAATATCCCAGGAAAGAGAAAAATGGATAAACAAATAGTGGTACTTGGCACAATGGAATATCACTCAGCCATGAAATCAATGTCATAAGGCTAGTTAGCAGCATGATGAGTGGACTTCGTGACGATGATTCTGAGTGAAATAAGACACACAGAAAAAGACACTTATCCTAAGATATCGCTTATAGAGGGAATGTCAAAATCGCTACACTTGAACTGAATTACAAAACAGAACAGAGTCACACCTTTAGAAGACACACTATGGCTGCTTAACGGGAAAGGTGAGGTGGGGTGATGCATAAAACAAGGGTTTGAACTTAGCTCAGAGACCGCTCCATAAGCCAAATATGTAATAGACAAGGCCTACTCCCTGCTCAGTGAACTGGACTCAACACCCCCTAGTCACCGCACAAGAATATATCTGACTAGTAAGAATCTGAAAACCTATGTATAGATATCACTCTGCAAGTGAATCAAGAGGGTGTAAAGCGAATAAACACAGCAGGGAAAAGAAGCCAAGCCCCATTTTAACCATAAATTACTTGAAAAAACCCACAAGACAAAGACAGTGAAAGAGAAATTCTTACAAAATCCGTTCAGGGTCTCTGATGCAACTTGGATTGACCATATCTAGACCCACAGCTGGATGAGACATAAGGCTGGACACTCTTGGGGCTGAGAGGATTGGTGAGGTCGGGTGAGCAAACCCAGATACTTTAAAGTAACACCGTGGGGTACACACCCCATGGGTCTCAAATCTCCAGGTACAAGGGCATCTTCCTACATCAAAACATGCATGGGAAACCCAGAAGATGGTATGCCGTGAGATCGGGAAAGGTTTCTAAAACGCACCTCATTTCTCCTCTCCTTGTGCTCGGGTTCGCCATTCCAGCCGCTTGACTAACCATCTCCCTACTTGGAGAATCAGCACCTTTAACCTCCTGTTTCGTACAAGTTGCAATTTGTCCTGAGGATGAACGGGAAGACGGGGAACCAACGATAGACTAGCCCTAGGTGTTGGGACAGGCACAGGTCACTCCATTTTCCCATCAGGAAGAAGAATGAACCACAGGCTCAGCCTGCCCCCCAGAACCAAAATAGGGCCTGAAGCAATCCTGCGCTTTTGCGGCCAGCTCCCAAAAAAGCGAGGAGACAAATGGAGCTCAGGGGCACTGCAATTCAGAAACGTGCAGAGTTATAAATGATAACTCTCGTCCACAAATATATTGAGGGAAGGCAACGAAGAGGATTTGAAAGCAAGGCAGATTTGCAAGAAACAGATTTCAGGAGGTAGATTCGACTCGCCTTTAAAGCACATGAAAAGCGGCACAACGTTGACAATGATGCCCTTGGCCAAAAAGGGCGTATGCGTTTTTTCCTGAATATATTGAGGAAAAAACTCATACGCCCTTTTAGGCCAACCAAGCAAGCCGGAAGGGCAAATCAGCGCTACAAAGAAGTCTCGCTTGCCCTCGGTCAAAAGGGCCATGCTGAAAAAAGTGTAAAAACCAGAAAAGCAGGACAGGCCATGGAGACATGGGAGCCTTGCTACGCTGATGGGCAGGATGTAAATTGCCAACAGGCACTCTGGAGAAGTGTACGGTGTGTCCTGAAACAAGTAATAAACACAGCTTAGAGAGCATAGGGCACTTCCACTCATGGGCGTATAAATTGGGAAAACTAAAAATCAACAAGACACAGGCACCCCAAAGTTTACGGCTGCTCTGCTTCCAAGAACCTCCACATCGGTACACCTTCAATATCCCAGAAAGAGAAAAATGGATAAAGAAATGGTGGTACTTGGCCCAATGGAATATCACTCAGCCATGAGATCAATGTCATAAGGCTAGTTACCAGCATGATGAGTGGATTTAGCGACGATGATTCTAAGTGAAATAAGTCACACAGAAAAAGACACTTATCCTAAGATATCGCTTATAGAGGGAATGTCAAAATCGCTACACTTGAACTGAATTACAAAACAGAACACAGTCACACCTTTAGAAGACACACTATGGCTGCTTAACGGGAAAGGTGAGGTGGGGTGATGCATAAAACAAGGGTTTGAAATTAGCTCAGAGACCGCTCCATAAGCCAAATATGTAATAGACAAGGCCTACTCCCTGCTCAGTGAACTGGACTCAACACCCCCTAGTCACCGCACAAGAATATATCTGACTAGTAAGAATCTGAAACCTATGTATCGATATCTCTCTGCAAGTGAATCAAGAGTGTGTAAAGCGGAATAAACACAGCAGGGAAAAGCAGCCAAGCCCCATTCTAAACATAAATTACTTTAAAAAACCCACAAAACAAAGACAGTGAAAGAGAAATTCTTACAAAATCAGTTCAGGGTCTCTGATGCAACTTGGATTGACCATATCTAGACCCACAGCTGGATGAGACATAAGGCTTGACACTCTTGGGGCTGAGAGGATTGGTGAGGTTGGGTGAGCAAACCCAGATATTTTAAAGTAACACCGCGGGGTACACACCCCATGGGTCTCAAATCTCCAGGTACAAGGGCATCTTCCTACATCAAAACATGCATGGGAAACCCAGAAGATGGTATGCCGTGAGATCGGAAAAGGTTTCTAAAACGCACCTCATTTCTCCTCTCCTTGTGCTCGGGTTCGCCATTCCAGCCGCTTGACTAACAATCTCCCTACTTGGAGAATCAGCACCTTTAACCTCCTGTTTCGTACAGGTTGCAATTTGTCCTGAGGATGAACGGGAAGACGGGCAACCAACGAGAGACTAGCCCTAGGTGTTGGGACAGGCACAGGTCACTCCATTTTCCCATCAGGAAGAAGAATGAACCACAGGCTCCGGCGGCCCCCTGGAAGCCGAATAGGGCCTGAAGCAATCCTGTGCTTTTGCTGCCAGCTCCCAAAAAAGCGAGTAGACAAATGGAGCTCAGGGGCACTGCAATTCACAAACGTGCAGAGTTATAAATTATAACTCTCGTCCACAAATATATTGAGGGAAGGCAACGAAGAGGATTTGAAAGCAAGGCAGATTTGCACGAAACAGATTTCAGTAGATAGATTCGACTCGCCTTTAAAGCACATGAAAAGCGGAAAAACGTTGACAATGATGCCCTGGGCCAAAAAGGGCATATGCGTTTTCTCCTGAATATATTCAGGAAAAAACGCATATGCCCTTTTTGGCCAACCAAGCAAGCCGGAAGGGCAAATCAGCGCTACAAAGAAATCTCGCTTGCCCTCGGTCAAAAGGGCCATGCTGAAGAAAGTGTAAAAACCAGAAAAGCAGGACAGGCCATGGAGACATGGGAGCCTTGCTACGCTGATGGGCGGGATGTAAATTGCCAACAGGGACTCTGGAGAAGTGTACGGTGTGTCCTGAAACAAGTAAGAAACACAGCTTAGAGAGCATAGGGCACTTCCACTCATGGGCGTATAAATTGGGAAAACTAAAAATCAACAAAACACAGGCACCCCAACCTTTACGGCTGCTCTGTTTCCAAGAACCTCCACTTCGGTACACCTTCAATATCCCAGAAAGAGAAAAATGGATAAAGAAATAGTGGTACTTGGCCCAATGGAATATCACTCAGCCATGAAATCAATGTCATAAGGCTACTTAGCAGCATGATGAGTGGATTTAGCAACGATGATTCTAAGTGAAATAAGTCACACAGAAAAAGACACTTATCCTAAGATATCGCTTATAGAGGGAATGTCAAAATCGCTACACTTGAACTGAATTACAAAACAGAACAGAGTCACACCTTTAGAAGACACACTATGGCTGCTTAACGGGAAAGGTGAGGTGGGGTGATGCATAAAACAAGGGTTTGAAATTAGCTCAGAGACCTCTCCATAAGCCAAATATGTAATAGACAAGGCCTACTCCCTGCTCAGTGAACTGGACTCAACACCCCCTAGTCACCGCACAAGAATATATCTCACTATTAAGAATCTGAAAACCTATGTATCGATATCTCTCTGCAAGTGAATCAAGAGGGTGTAAAGCGGCATCAACACAGCAGGGAAAAGCAGCCAAACCCCATTCTAAACATACATTACTTTAAAAAACCCACAAAGCAAAGACAGTGAAAGAGAGAGAAATTCTTACAAAATCCGTTCAGGGTCTCTGATGCAACCTGGATTGACCATATCTAGACCCACAGCTGGATGAGACATAAGGCTGGAAACTCTTGGGGCTCAGAGGATTGGTGAGGTTGGGTGAGCAAATGCAGATACTGTAAAGTAACACTGCGGGGTACCCACCCCATGGGTCTCAAATCTCCAAGTACAAGGGCATCTTCCTACATCAAAACATGCATGGGAAACCCAGAAAATGGTATGCTGTGAGATCGGGAAAGGCTTCTAAAACGCAGCTCATTTCTCCTCTCCTTGTGCTCGGGTTCGCCATTCCAGCCGCTTGACTAACCATCTCCCTACTTGGAGATTCAGCACCTTTAACCTCCTGTTTTGTACAGGTTGCAATTTGTCCTGAGGATGAACGGGAAGACGGGCAACCAACGAGAGACTAGCCCTAGGTGTTGGGACAGGCACAGGTCACTCCATTTTCCCATCAGGAAGAAGAATGAACCACAGGCTCCGGCGGCCCCCTGGAAGCCGAATAGGGCCTGAAGCAATCCTGCGCTTTTGCTGCCAGCTCCCAAAAAAGCGAGTAGACAAATGGAGCTCAGGGGAACTGCAATTCACAAACGTGCAGAGTTATAAATGAGAACTCTCGTCCACAAATATATTGAGGGAAGGCAACGAAGAGGATTTGAAAGCAAGGCAGATTTGCAGGAAACAGATTTCAGGAGGTAGATTAGACTCGCCTTTAAAGCATATGAAAAGCGGCAAAACGTTGACAATGATGCCCTGGGCCAAAAAGGGCATATGCGTTTTTTCCTGAATATATTCAGGAAAAAACGCATATGCCCTTTTTGGCCAACCAAGCAAGCCGGAAGGGCAAATCAGCGCTACAAAGAAGTCTCGCTTGCCCTCGGTCAAAAGGGCCATGCTGAACAAAGTGTAAAAACCAGAAAAGCAGGACAGGCCATGGAGACATGGGAGCCTTGCTACGCTGATGGGCGGGATGTAAATTGCCAACAGGCACTCTGGAGAATTGTACGGTGTGTCCTGAAACAAGTAATAAACACAGCTTAGAGAGCATAGGGCACTTCCACTCATGGGCGTATAAATTGGGAAAACTAAAAATCAACAAGACACAGGCACCCCAAACTTTACGGCTGCTCTGTTTCCAAGAACCTCCACTTCAGTACACCTTCAATATCCCAGGAAAGAGAAAAATGGATAAACAAATAGTGGTACTTGGCACAATGGAATATCACTCAGCCATGAAATCAATGTCATAAGGCTAGTTAGCAGCATGATGAGTGGACTTCGTGACGATGATTCTGAGTGAAATAAGACACACAGAAAAAGACACTTATCCTAAGATATCGCTTATAGAGGGAATGTCAAAATCGCTACACTTGAACTGAATTACAAAACAGAACAGAGTCACACCTTTAGAAGACACACTATGGCTGCTTAACGGGAAAGGTGAGGTGGGGTGATGCATAAAACAAGGGTTTGAACTTAGCTCAGAGACCGCTCCATAAGCCAAATATGTAATAGACAAGGCCTACTCCCTGCTCAGTGAACTGGACTCAACACCCCCTAGTCACCGCACAAGAATATATCTGACTAGTAAGAATCTGAAAACCTATCTATAGATATCACTCTGCAAGTGAATCAAGAGGGTGTAAAGCGAATAAACACAGCAGGGAAAAGAAGCCAAGCCCCATTTTAACCATAAATTACTTGAAAAAACCCACAAGACAAAGACAGTGAAAGAGAAATTCTTACAAAATCCGTTCAGGGTCTCTGATGCAACTTGGATTGACCATATCTAGACCCACAGCTGGATGAGACATAAGGCTGGACACTCTTGGGGCTGAGAGGATTGGTGAGGTCGGGTGAGCAAACCCAGATACTTTAAAGTAACACCGTGGGGTACACACCCCATGGGTCTCAAATCTCCAGGTACAAGGGCATCTTCCTACATCAAAACATGCATGGGAAACCCAGAAGATGGTATGCCGTGAGATCGGGAAAGGTTTCTAAAACGCACCTCATTTCTCCTCTCCTTGTGCTCGGGTTCGCCATTCCAGCCGCTTGACTAACCATCTCCCTACTTGGAGAATCAGCACCTTTAACCTCCTGTTTCGTACAAGTTGCAATTTGTCCTGAGGATGAACGGGAAGACGGGGAACCAACGATAGACTAGCCCTAGGTGTTGGGACAGGCACAGGTCACTCCATTTTCCCATCAGGAAGAAGAATGAACCACAGGCTCAGCCTGCCCCCCAGAACCAAAATAGGGCCTGAAGCAATCCTGCGCTTTTGCGGCCAGCTCCCAAAAAAGCGAGTAGAAAAATGGAGCTCAGGGGCACTGCAATTCAGAAACGTGCAGAGTTATAAATGATAACTCTCGTCCACAAATATATTGAGGGAAGGCAACGAAGAGGATTTGAAAGCAAGGCAGATTTGCAGGAAACAGATTTCAGGAGGTAGATTCGACTCGCCTTTAAAGCACATGAAAAGCGGAAAAACGTTTACAATGATGCCCTGGGCCAAAAAGGGCATATGCGTTTTTTCCTGAATATATTCAGGAAAAAACGCATATGCCCTTTTTGGCCAACCAAGCAAGCCGGAAGGGCAAATCAGCGCTACAAAGAAGTCTCACTTGCCCTCGGTCAAAAGGGCCATGCTGAAGAAAGTGTAAAAACCAGAAAAGCAGGACAGGCCATGGAGACATGGGAGCCTTGCTACGCTGATGGGCGGGATGTAAATTGCCAACAGGCACTCTGGAAAATTGTACGGTGTGTCCTGAAACAAGTAATAAACACAGCTTAGAGAGCATAGGGCACTTCCACTCATGGGCGTATAAATTGGGAAAACTAAAAATCAACAAGACACAGGCACCCCAAACTTTACGGCTGTTCTGTTGCCAAGAACCTCCGCTTCGGTACACCTTCAATATCCCAGGAAAGAGAAAAATAGATAAACAAATAGTGGTACTTGGCACAATGGAATATCACTCAGCCATGAAATCAATGTCATAAGGCTAGTTAGCAGCATGATGAGTGGATTTAGGTACGATGATTCTAAGTGAAATAAGTCACACAGAAAAAGACACTTATCCTACGATATTGCTTATAGAGGGAATGTCAAAATCGCTACACTTGAACTGAATTACAAAACAGAACAGAGGCACACCTTTAGAAGACACACTATGGCTGCTTAACCGGAAAGGTGAGGTGGGGTGATGCATAAAACAAGTGTTTGAAATTAGCTCAGAGACCGCTCCATATGCCAAATATGTAATAGACAAGGCCTACTCCCTGCTCAGTGAACTGGACTCAACACCCCCTAGTCACCGCACAAGAATATATCTGACTAGTATGAATCTGAAAACCTGTGTATTGATATCTCTCTGCAAGTGAATCAAGAGGGTGTAAAGCGGCATAAACGCAGCAGGGAAAAGCAGCCAAACCCCATTCTAAACATACATTACTTTAAAAAAGCCACAAAGCAAAGACAGTGAAAGAGAGAGAAATTCCTACAAAATCCGTTCAGGGTCTCTGATGCAACCTGGATTGACCATATCTAGACCCACAGCTGGATGAGACATAAGGCTGGACACTCTTGGGGCTGAGAGGATTGGTGAGGTTGGGTGAGCAAACGCAGATCCTTTAAAGTAATACCGCGGGGTACCCACCCCATGGGTCTCAAATCTCCAGGTACAAGGGCATCTTCCTACATCCAAACATGCATGTGAAACCCAGAAGATGGTATGCTGTGAGATCGGGAAAGGTTTCTAAAACGCACCTCATTTCTCCTCTCCTTGTGCTCGGGTTCCCCATTCCAGCCGCTTGATTCACCATCTCCCTACTTGGAGAATCAGCATCTTTAAACTCCTGTATCGTACAGGTTGCAATTTTCCTGAGGATGAACGGGAAGACGGGCAACCAACGAGAGACTAGCCCTAGGTGTTGGGACAGGCACAGGTCACTCCATTTTTCCATTAGGAAGAAGAATGAACCACAGGCTCAGCCTGCCCCCCAGAACCAAAATAGGGCCTGAAGCAATCCTGCGCTTTTGCGGCCAGCTCCCAAAAAAGCGAGGAGACAAATGGAGCTCAGGGGCACTGCAATTCACAAACGTGCAGAGTTATCAATGAGAACTCTCGTCCACAAATATATTGAGGGAAGGCAACGAAGAGGATTTGAAAGCAAGGCAGATTTGCAGGAAACAGATTTCAGGATGTAGATTAGACTCGCCTGTAAAGCACATGAAAAGCGGCAAAACGTTGACAATGATGCCCTTGGCCAAAAAGGGCGTATGCGTTTTTTCCTGAATATATTCAGGAAAAAACGCATACGCCCTTTTTGGCCAACCAAGCAAGCTGGAAGGGCAAATCAGTGCTACAAAGAAGTCTCAATTGCCCTCGGTCAAAAGGGCCATGCTGAAAAAAGTGTAAAAACCAGAAAATCAGGACAGGCCATGGAGACATGCGAGCCTTGCTACGCTGATGGGCGGGATGTAAATTGCCAACAGGCACTCTGGAGAAGTGTACGGTGTGTCCTGAAACAAGTAATAAACACAGCTTAGAGAGCATAGGGCACTTCCACTCATGGGCGTATAAATTGGGAAAACTAAAAATCAACAAGACACAGGCACCCCAAAATTTACAGCTGCTCTGTTTCCAAGAACCTCCACTTCGGTACACCTTCAATATCCCAGGAAAGAGAAAAATGGATAAACAAATGGTGGTACTTGGCACAATGGAATGTCACTCAGCCATGAAATCAATGTCATAAGGCTAGTTAGCAGCATGATGAGTGGATTTAGCGACGATGATTCTAAGTGAAATAAGTCACACAGAAAAAGGCACTTATCCTAAGATATCGCTTATAGAGGGAATGTCAAAATCGCTAAACTTGAACTGAATTACAAAACAGAACAGAGGCACACCTTTAGAAGACACACTATGGCTGCTTAACCGGAAAGGTGAGGTGGGGTGATGCATAAAACAAGAGTTTGAAATTAGCTCAGACACCGCTCCATAAGCCAAATATGTAATAGACAAGGCCTACTCCCTGCTCAGTTAACTGGACTCAACAACCCCTAGTCACCGCACAAGAATATATCTGATTAGTATGAATCTGAAAACCTATGTATCGATATCTCTCTGCAAGTGAATCAAGAGGGTGTAAAGCGGCATAAACACAGCAGGGAAAAGCAGCCAAACCCCATTCTAAACATACATTACTTTAAAAAACCCACAAAGCAAAGACAGTGAAAGAGAGAGAAATTCTTACAAAATCCGTTCAGGGTCTCTGATGCAACCTGGATTGACCATATCTAGACCCACAGCTGGATGAGACATAAGGCTGGACACTCTTGGGGCTGAGAGGATTGGTGAGGTCGGGTGAGCAAATGCAGATACTTTAAAGTAACACCGTGGGGTACCCACCCCATGGGTCTCAAATCTCCAGGTACAAGGGAATCTTCCTACATCAAAACATGCATGGGAAACCCAGAAGATGGTATGCCGTGAGATCGGGAAAGTTTCTAAAACGCACCTCATTTCTCCCCTCCTTGTGCTCGGGTTCGCCATTCCAGCCACTTGACTAACCATCTCCCTACTTGGAGAATCAGCACCTTTAACCTACTGTTTCGTCCAGGTTGCAATTTGTCCTGAGGATGAACGGGAAGACGGGGAACCAACGAAAGACTAGCCCTAGGTGTTGGGACAGGCACAGGTCACTCCATTTTCCCATCAGGAAGAAGAATGAACCACAGGCTCAGCCTGCCCCCCAGAACCAAAATAGGGCCTGAAGCAATCCTGCGCTTTTGCGGCCAGCTCCCAAAAAAGCGAGGAGACAAATGGAGCTCAGGGGCACTGCAATTCACAAACGTGCAGAGTTATAAATGAGAACTCTCGTCCACAAATATATTGAGGGAAGGCAACGAAGAGGATTTGAAAGCAAGGCAGATTTGCAGGAAACAGATTTCAGGAGGTAGATTCGACTCGCCTTTAAAGCACATGAAAAGCGGCAAAACGTTGACAATGATGCCCTTGGCCAAAAAGGGCGTATGCGTTTTTTCCTGAATATATTCAGGAAAAAACGCATACGCCCTTTTTGGCCAACCAAGCAAGCCGGAAGGGCAAATCAGCGCTACAAAGAAGTCTCGCTTGCCCTCGGTCAAAAGGGCCATGCTGAACAAAGTGTAAAAACCAGAAAAGCAGGACAGGCCATGGAGACATGGGAGCCTTGCTACGCTGATGGGCGGGATGTAAATTGCCAACAGGCACTCTGGAGAAGAGTACGGTGTGTCCTGAAACAGGTAATAAACACAGCGTAGAGAGCATAGGGCACTTCCACTCAAGGGCGTATAAATTGGGAAAACTAAAAATCAACAAGACACAGGCACCCTAAAGTTTACGGCTGCTCTGTTTCCAAGAACCTCCACTTCGGTACACCTTCAATATCCCAGGAAAGAGAAAAATGGATAAAGAAATGGTGGTACTTGGCACAATGGAATATCACTCAGCCATGAAATCAATGTCATAAGGCTAGTTAGCAGCATGATGAGTGGATTTAGGTACGATGACTCTAAGTGAAATAAGTCACACAGAAAAAGACACTTATCCTAAGATATCGCTTATAGAGGGAATGTCAAAATCGCTACACTTGAACTGAATTACAAAACAGAACAGAGTCACACCTTTAGAAGACACACTATGGCTGCTTAACGGGAAAGGTGAGGTGGGGTGATGCATAAAACAAGGGTTTGGAATTAGCTCAGACACCGCTCCATAAGCCAAATATGTAATCGACAAGGCCTACTCCCTGCTCAGTGAACTGGACTCAACACCCCCTAGTCACCGCACAAGAATATATCTGACTAGTATGAATCTGAAAACCTATGTATCGATATCTCTCTGCAAGTGAATCAAGAGGGTGTAAAGCGGCATAAACACAGCAGGGAAAAGCAGCCAAACCCCATTCTAAACATACATTACTTTAAAAAACCCACAAAGCAAAGACAGTGAAAGAGAGAGAAATTCTTACAAAATCCGTTCAGGGTCTCTGATGCAACCTGGATTGACCATATCTAGACCCACAGCTGGATGAGACATAAGGCTGGACACTCTTGGGGCTGAGAGGGTTGGTGAGGTTGGGTGAGCAAATGCAGATACTTTAAAGTAATACCGCAGGGTACCCACCCCATGGGTCTCAAATCTCCAGGTACAAGGGAATCTTCCTACATCAAAACATGCATAGGAAACCCAGAAGATGGTATGCCGTGAGATCGGGAAAGGTTTCTAAAACGCACCTCATTTCTCCTCTCCTTGTGCTCGGGTTCGCCATTCCAGCCGCTTGACTAACCATCTCCCTACTTGGAGAATCAGCACCTTTAACCTACTGTTTCGTCCAGGTTGCAATTTGTCCTGAGGATGAACGGGAAGACGGGGAACCAACGAAAGACTAGCCCTAGGTGTTGGGACAGGCACAGGTCACTCCATTTTCCCATCAGGAAGAAGAATGAACCACAGGCTCAGCCTGCCCCCCAGAACCAAAATAGGGCCTGAAGCAATCCTGCGCTTTTGCGGCCAGCTCCCAAAAAAGCGAGGAGACAAATGGAGCTCAGGGGCACTGCAATTCACAAACGTGCAGAGTTATAAATGAGAACTCTCGTCCACAAATATATTGAGGGAAGGCAACGAAGAGGATTTGAAAGCAAGGCAGATTTGCAGGAAACAGATTTCAGGAGGTAGATTCGACTCGCCTTTAAAGCACATGAAAAGCGGCAAAACGTTGACAATGATGCCCTTGGCCAAAAAGGGCGTATGCGTTTTTTCCTGAATATATTCAGGAAAAAACGCATACGCCCTTTTTGGCCAACCAAGCAAGCCGGAAGGGCAAATCAGCGCTACAAAGAAGTCTCGCTTGCCCTCGGTCAAAAGGGCCATGCTGAACAAAGTGTAAAAACCAGAAAAGCAGGACAGGCCATGGAGACATGGAAGCCTTGCTACGCTGATGGGCGGTATGTAAATTGCCAACAGGCACTCTGGAGAAGAGTACGGTGTGTCCTGAAACAAGTAATAAACACAGCGTTGAGAGCATAGGGCACTTCCACTCATGGGCGTATAAATTGGGAAAACTAAAAATCAACAAGACACAGGCACCCTAAAGTTTACGGCTGCTCTGTTTCCAAGAACCTCCACTTCGGTACACCTTCAATATCCCAGGAAAGAGAAAAATGGATAAAGAAATGGTGGTACTTGGCACAGTGGAATATCACTCAGCCATGAAATCAATGTCATAAGGCTAGTTAGCAGCATGATGAGTGGATTTAGATACGATGATTCTAAGTGAAATAAGTCACACAGAAAAAGACACTTATCCTAAGATATCGCTTATAGAGGGAATGTCAAAATCGCTACACTTGAACTGAATTACAAAACAGAACAGAGTCACACCTTTAGAAGACACACTATGGCTGCTTAACGGGAAAGGTGAGGTGGGGTGATGCATAAAACAAGGGTTTCAAATTAGCTCAGACACCGCTCCATAAGCCAAATATGTAATAGACAAGGCCTACTCCCTGCTCAGTGAACTGGACTCAACACCCCCTAGTCACCGCACAAGAATATATCTGACTAGTAAGAATCTGAAAACCTATGTATCGATATCTCTCTGCAAGTGAATCAAGAGGGTGTAAAGCGGCATCAACACAGCAGGGAAAAGCAGCCAAGCCCGATTCTAAACATAAATTACTTTAAAAAACCCACAAAACAAAGACAGTGAAAGAGAGAGAAATTCTTACAAAATCCGTTCAGGGTCTATGATGCAACCTGGATTGACCATATCAAGACCCACAGCTGGATGAGACATAAGGCTGGACATTCTTGGGGCTGAGAGGGTTGGTGAGGTTGGGTGAGCAAATGCAGATACTTTAAAGTAACACTGCGGGGAACACACCCCATGGGTCTCAAATCTCCAGGTACAAGGGAATCTTCCTACATCAAAACATGCATGGGAAACCCAGAAGATGGTATGCCATGAGATCGGGAAAGGTTTCTAAAACGCACCTCATTTCTCCTCTCCTTGTGCTCGGGTTCGCCATTCCAGCCGCTTGACTAACCATCTCCCTACTTGGAGAATCAGCACCTTTAACCTCCTGATTGTACAGGTTGCAATTTGTCCTGAGGATGAACGGGAAGACGCGGAACCAACGAGAGACGAGCCCTAGGTGTTGGGACAGGCATAGGTCACTCCATTTTCCCATCAGGAAGAAGAATGAACCACAGGCTCAGCCTGCCCCCCAGAACCAAAATAGGGCCTGAAGCAATCCTGCGCTTTTGCGGCCAGCTCCCAAAAAAGCGAGGAGACAAATGGAGCTCAGGGGCACTGCAATTCACAAACGTGCAGAGTTATAAATGAGAACTCTCGTCCACAAATATATTGAGGGAAGGCAACGAAGAGGATTTGAAAGCAAGGCAGATTTGCAGGAAACAGATTTCAGGAGGTAGATTCGACTCGCCTTTAAAGCACATGAAAAGCGGCAAAACATTGACAATGATGCCCTTGGCCAAAAAGGGCGTATGCGTTTTTTCCTGAATATATTCAGGAAAAAACGCATACGCCCTTTTTGGCCAACCAAGCAAGCCGGAAGGGCAAATCAGCGCTACAAAGAAGTCTCGCTTGCCCTCGGTCAAAAGGGCCATGCTGAACAAACAGTAAAAACCAGAAAAGCAGGACAGGCCATGGAGACATGGGAGCCTTGCTACGCTGATGGGCGGGATATAAATTGCCAACAGGCACTCTGGAGAAGAGTACGGTGTGTCCTGAAACAAGTAATAAACACAGCGTAGAGAGCATAGGGCACTTCCACTCATGGGCGTATAAATTGGGAAAACTAAAAATCAACAAGACACAGGCACCCTAAAGTTTACGGCTGCTCTGTTTCCAAGAACCTCCGCTTCGGTACACCTTCAATATCCCAGGAAAGAGAAAAATGGATAAAGAAATGGTGGTACTTGGCACAATGGAATATCACTCAGCCATGAAATCAATGTCATAAGGCTAGTTAGCAGCATGATGAGTGGATTTAGGTACGATGATTCTAAGTGAAATAAGTCACACAGAAAAAGACACTTATCCTAAGATATCGCTTATAGAGGGAATGTCAAAATCGCTACACTTGAACTGAATTACAAAACAGAACAGAGACACACCTTTAGAAGACACACTATGGCTGCTTAACGGGAAAGGTGAGGTGGGGTGATGCATAAAACAAGGGTTTGAAATTAGCTCAGACACCGCTCCATAAGCCAAATATGTAATAGACAAGGCCTACTCCCTGCTCAGTGAACTGGACTCAACACCCCCTAGTCACCGCACAAGAATATATCTGACTAGTATGAATCTGAAAACCTATGTATCGATATCTCTCTGCAAGTGAATCAAGAGGGTGTAAAGCGGCATAAACACAGCAGTGAAAAGCAGCCAAACCCCATTCTAAACATACATTACTTTAAAAAACGCACAAAGCAAAGACAGTGAAAGAGAGAGAAATTCTTACAAAATCCGTTCAGGGTCTCTGATGCAACCTGGATTGACCATATCTAGACCCACAGCTGGATGAGACATAAGGCTGGACACTCTTGGGGCTGAGAGGATTGGTGAGGTTGGGTGAGCAAATGCAGATACTTTAAAATAATACCGCGGGGTACCCACCCCATGGGTCTCAAATCTCCAGGTACAAGGGCATCTTCATACATCAAAACATGCATGGGAAACCCAGAAGATGGTATGCCGTGAGATCGGGAAAGGTTTCTAAAACGCACCTCATTTCTCCTCTCCTTGTGCTCGGGTTCGCCATTCCAGCCGCTTGACTAACCATCTCCCTACTTGGAGAATCAGCACCTTTAACCTACTGTTTCGTCCAGGTTGCAATTTGTCCTGAGGATGAACGGGAAGACGCGGAACCAACGAAAGACTAGCCCTAGGTGTTGGGACAGGCACAGGTCACTCCATTTTCCCATCAGGAAGAAGAATGAACCACAGGCTCAGCCTGCCCCCCAGAACCAAAATAGGGCCTGAAGCAATCCTGCGCTTTTGCGGCCAGCTCCCAAAAAAGCGAGGAGACAAATGGAGCTCAGGGGCACTGCAATTCACAAACGTGCAGAGTTATAAATGAGAACTCTCGTCCACAAATATATTGAGGGAAGGCAACGAAGAGGATTTGAAAGCAAGGCAGATTTGCAGGAAACAGATTTCAGGAGGTAGATTCGACTCGCCTTTAAAGCACATGAAAAGCGGCAAAACGTTGACAATGATGCCCTTGGCCAAAAAGGGCGTATGCGTTTTTTCCTGAATATATTCAGGAAAAAACGCATACGCCCTTTTTGGCCAACCAAGCAAGCCGGAAGGGCAAATCAGCGCTACAAAGAAGTCTCGCTTGCCCTCGGTCAAAAGGGCCATGCTGAACAAAGTGTAAAAACCAGAAAAGCAGGACAGGCCATGGAGACATGGGAGCCTTGCTACGCTGATGGGCGGGATGTAAATTGCCAACAGGCACTCTGGAGAAGAGTACGGTGTGTCCTGAAACAAGTAATAAACACAGCGTAGAGAGCATAGGGCACTTCCACTCAAGGGCGTATAAATTGGGAAAACTAAAAATCAACAAGACACAGGCACCCTAAAGTTTACGGCTGCTCTGTTTCCAAGAACCTCCACTTCGGTACACCTTCAATATCCCAGGAAAGAGAAAAATGGATAAAGAAATGGTGGTACTTGGCACAATGGAATATCACTCAGCCATGAAATCAATGTCATAAGGCTAGTTAGCAGCATGATGAGTGGATTTAGGTACGATGACTCTAAGTGAAATAAGTCACACAGAAAAAGACACTTATCCTAAGATATCGCTTATAGAGGGAATGTCAAAATCGCTACACTTGAACTGAATTACAAAACAGAACAGAGTCACACCTTTAGAAGACACACTATGGCTGCTTAACGGGAAAGGTGAGGTGGGGTGATGCATAAAACAAGGGTTTGGAATTAGCTCAGACACCGCTCCATAAGCCAAATATGTAATAGACAAGGCCTACTCCCTGCTCAGTGAACTGGACTCAACACCCCCTAGTCACCGCACAAGAATATATCTGACTAGTATGAATCTGAAAACCTATGTATCGATATCTCTCTGCAAGTGAATCAAGAGGGTGTAAAGCGGCATAAACACAGCAGGGAAAAGCAGCCAAGCCCGATTCTAAACATAAATTACTTTAAAAAACCCACAAAACAAAGACAGTGAAAGAGAGAGAAATTCTTACAAAATCCGTTCAGGGTCTATGATGCAACCTGGATTGACCATATCAAGACCCACAGCTGGATGAGACATAAGGCTGGACATTCTTGGGGCTGAGAGGGTTGGTGAGGTTGGGTGAGCAAATGCAGATACTTTAAAGTAACACTGCGGGGAACACACCCCATGGGTCTCAAATCTCCAGGTACAAGGGAATCTTCCTACATCAAAACATGCATGGGAAACCCAGAAGACGGTATGCCGTGAGATCGGGAAAGGTTTCTAAAACGCACCTCATTTCTCCTCTCCTTGTGCTCGGGTTCGCCATTCCAGCCGCTTGACTAACCATCTCCCTACTTGGAGAATCAGCACCTTAAACCTCCTGATTGTACAGGTTGCAATTTGTCCTGAGGATGAACGGGAAGACGCGGAACCAACGAGAGACGAGCCCTAGGTGTTGGGACAGGCATAGGTCACTCCATTTTCCCATCAGGAAGAAGAATGAACCACAGGCTCAGCCTGCCCCCCAGAACCAAAATAGGGCCTGAAGCAATCCTGTGCTTTTGCGGCCAGCTCCCAAAAAAGCGAGGAGACAAATGGAGCTCAGGGGCACTGCAATTCACAAACGTGCAGAGTTATAAATGAGAACTCTCGTCCACAAATATATTGAAGGAAGGCAACGAAGAGGATTTCAAAGCAAGGCAGATTTGCAGGAAACAGATTTCAGGAGGTAGATCCGACTCGCCTTTAAAGCCCATGAAAAGCGGCAAAACGTTGACAATGATGCCCTTGGCCAAAAAGGGCGTATGCGTTTTTTCCTGAATATATTCAGGAAAAAACGCATACGCCCTTTTTGGCCAACCAAGCAAGCCGGAAGGGCAAATCAGCGCTACAAAGAAGTCTCGCTTGCCCTCGGTCAAAAGGGCCATGCTGAACAAACAGTAAAAACCAGAAAAGCAGGACAGGCCATGGAGACATGGGAGCCTTGCTACGCTGATGGGCGGGATGTAAATTGCCAACAGGCACTCTGGAGAAGAGTACCGTGTGTCCTGAAACAAGTAATAAACACAGCGTAGAGAGCATAGGGCACTTCCACTCAAGGGCGTATAAATTGGGAAAACTAAAAATCAACAAGACACAGGCACCCTAAAGTTTACGGCTGCTCTGTTTCCAAGAACCTCCACTTCGGTACACCTTCAATATCCCAGGAAAGAGAAAAATGGATAAAGAAATGGTGGTACTTGGCACAATGGAATATCACTCAGCCATGAAATCAATGTCATAAGGCTAGTTAGCAGCATGATGAGTGGATTTAGGTACGATGATTCTAAGTGAAATAAGTCACACAGAAAAAGACACTTATCCTAAGATATCGCTTATAGAGGGAATGTCAAAATCGCTACACTTGAACTGAATTACAAAACAGAACAGAGGCACACCTTTAGAAGACACACTATGGCTGCTTAACCGGAAAGGTGAGGTGGGGTGATGCATAAAACAAGTGTTTGAAATTAGCTCAGAGACCGCTCCATATGCCAAATATGTAATAGACAAGGCCTACTCCCTGCTCAGTGAACTGGACTCAACACCCCCTAGTCACCGCACAAGAATATATCTGACTAGTATGAATCTGAAAACCTGTGTATTGATATCTCTCTGCAAGTGAATCAAGAGGGTGTAAAGCGGCATAAACGCAGCAGGGAAAAGCAGCCAAACCCCATTCTAAACATACATTACTTTAAAAAAGCCACAAAGCAAAGACAGTGAAAGAGAGAGAAATTCCTACAAAATCCGTTCAGGGTCTCTGATGCAACCTGGATTGACCATATCTAGACCCACAGCTGGATGAGACATAAGGCTGGACACTCTTGGGGCTGAGAGGATTGGTGAGGTTGGGTGAGCAAACGCAGATCCTTTAAAGTAATACCGCGGGGTACCCACCCCATGGGTCTCAAATCTCCAGGTACAAGGGCATCTTCCTACATCCAAACATGCATGTGAAACCCAGAAGATGGTATGCTGTGAGATCGGGAAAGGTTTCTAAAACGCACCTCATTTCTCCTCTCCTTGTGCTCGGGTTCCCCATTCCAGCCGCTTGATTCACCATCTCCCTACTTGGAGAATCAGCATCTTTAAACTCCTGTATCGTACAGGTTGCAATTTTCCTGAGGATGAACGGGAAGACGGGCAACCAACGAGAGACTAGCCCTAGGTGTTGGGACAGGCACAGGTCACTCCATTTTTCCATTAGGAAGAAGAATGAACCACAGGCTCAGCCTGCCCCCCAGAACCAAAATAGGGCCTGAAGCAATCCTGCGCTTTTGCGGCCAGCTCCCAAAAAAGCGAGGAGACAAATGGAGCTCAGGGGCACTGCAATTCACAAACGTGCAGAGTTATCAATGAGAACTCTCGTCCACAAATATATTGAGGGAAGGCAACGAAGAGGATTTGAAAGCAAGGCAGATTTGCAGGAAACAGATTTCAGGATGTAGATTAGACTCGCCTGTAAAGCACATGAAAAGCGGCAAAACGTTGACAATGATGCCCTTGGCCAAAAAGGGCGTATGCGTTTTTTCCTGAATATATTCAGGAAAAAACGCATACGCCCTTTTTGGCCAACCAAGCAAGCTGGAAGGGCAAATCAGTGCTACAAAGAAGTCTCAATTGCCCTCGGTCAAAAGGGCCATGCTGAAAAAAGTGTAAAAACCAGAAAATCAGGACAGGCCATGGAGACATGCGAGCCTTGCTACGCTGATGGGCGGGATGTAAATTGCCAACAGGCACTCTGGAGAAGTGTACGGTGTGTCCTGAAACAAGTAATAAACACAGCTTAGAGAGCATAGGGCACTTCCACTCATGGGCGTATAAATTGGGAAAACTAAAAATCAACAAGACACAGGCACCCCAAAATTTACAGCTGCTCTGTTTCCAAGAACCTCCACTTCGGTACACCTTCAATATCCCAGGAAAGAGAAAAATGGATAAACAAATGGTGGTACTTGGCACAATGGAATGTCACTCAGCCATGAAATCAATGTCATAAGGCTAGTTAGCAGCATGATGAGTGGATTTAGCGACGATGATTCTAAGTGAAATAAGTCACACAGAAAAAGGCACTTATCCTAAGATATCGCTTATAGAGGGAATGTCAAAATCGCTAAACTTGAACTGAATTACAAAACAGAACAGAGGCACACCTTTAGAAGACACACTATGGCTGCTTAACCGGAAAGGTGAGGTGGGGTGATGCATAAAACAAGAGTTTGAAATTAGCTCAGACACCGCTCCATAAGCCAAATATGTAATAGACAAGGCCTACTCCCTGCTCAGTTAACTGGACTCAACAACCCCTAGTCACCGCACAAGAATATATCTGATTAGTATGAATCTGAAAACCTATGTATCGATATCTCTCTGCAAGTGAATCAAGAGGGTGTAAAGCGGCATAAACACAGCAGGGAAAAGCAGCCAAACCCCATTCTAAACATACATTACTTTAAAAAACCCACAAAGCAAAGACAGTGAAAGAGAGAGAAATTCTTACAAAATCCGTTCAGGGTCTCTGATGCAACCTGGATTGACCATATCTAGACCCACAGCTGGATGAGACATAAGGCTGGACACTCTTGGGGCTGAGAGGATTGGTGAGGTCGGGTGAGCAAATGCAGATACTTTAAAGTAACACCGTGGGGTACCCACCCCATGGGTCTCAAATCTCCAGGTACAAGGGAATCTTCCTACATCAAAACATGCATGGGAAACCCAGAAGATGGTATGCCGTGAGATCGGGAAAGTTTCTAAAACGCACCTCATTTCTCCCCTCCTTGTGCTCGGGTTCGCCATTCCAGCCACTTGACTAACCATCTCCCTACTTGGAGAATCAGCACCTTTAACCTACTGTTTCGTCCAGGTTGCAATTTGTCCTGAGGATGAACGGGAAGACGGGGAACCAACGAAAGACTAGCCCTAGGTGTTGGGACAGGCACAGGTCACTCCATTTTCCCATCAGGAAGAAGAATGAACCACAGGCTCAGCCTGCCCCCCAGAACCAAAATAGGGCCTGAAGCAATCCTGCGCTTTTGCGGCCAGCTCCCAAAAAAGCGAGGAGACAAATGGAGCTCAGGGGCACTGCAATTCACAAACGTGCAGAGTTATAAATGAGAACTCTCGTCCACAAATATATTGAGGGAAGGCAACGAAGAGGATTTGAAAGCAAGGCAGATTTGCAGGAAACAGATTTCAGGAGGTAGATTCGACTCGCCTTTAAAGCACATGAAAAGCGGCAAAACGTTGACAATGATGCCCTTGGCCAAAAAGGGCGTATGCGTTTTTTCCTGAATATATTCAGGAAAAAACGCATACGCCCTTTTTGGCCAACCAAGCAAGCCGGAAGGGCAAATCAGCGCTACAAAGAAGTCTCGCTTGCCCTCGGTCAAAAGGGCCATGCTGAACAAAGTGTAAAAACCAGAAAAGCAGGACAGGCCATGGAGACATGGGAGCCTTGCTACGCTGATGGGCGGGATGTAAATTGCCAACAGGCACTCTGGAGAAGAGTACGGTGTGTCCTGAAACAGGTAATAAACACAGCGTAGAGAGCATAGGGCACTTCCACTCAAGGGCGTATAAATTGGGAAAACTAAAAATCAACAAGACACAGGCACCCTAAAGTTTACGGCTGCTCTGTTTCCAAGAACCTCCACTTCGGTACACCTTCAATATCCCAGGAAAGAGAAAAATGGATAAAGAAATGGTGGTACTTGGCACAATGGAATATCACTCAGCCATGAAATCAATGTCATAAGGCTAGTTAGCAGCATGATGAGTGGATTTAGGTACGATGACTCTAAGTGAAATAAGTCACACAGAAAAAGACACTTATCCTAAGATATCGCTTATAGAGGGAATGTCAAAATCGCTACACTTGAACTGAATTACAAAACAGAACAGAGTCACACCTTTAGAAGACACACTATGGCTGCTTAACGGGAAAGGTGAGGTGGGGTGATGCATAAAACAAGGGTTTGGAATTAGCTCAGACACCGCTCCATAAGCCAAATATGTAATCGACAAGGCCTACTCCCTGCTCAGTGAACTGGACTCAACACCCCCTAGTCACCGCACAAGAATATATCTGACTAGTATGAATCTGAAAACCTATGTATCGATATCTCTCTGCAAGTGAATCAAGAGGGTGTAAAGCGGCATAAACACAGCAGGGAAAAGCAGCCAAACCCCATTCTAAACATACATTACTTTAAAAAACCCACAAAGCAAAGACAGTGAAAGAGAGAGAAATTCTTACAAAATCCGTTCAGGGTCTCTGATGCAACCTGGATTGACCATATCTAGACCCACAGCTGGATGAGACATAAGGCTGGACACTCTTGGGGCTGAGAGGATTGGTGAGGTTGGGTGAGCAAATGCAGATACTTTAAAGTAATACCGCAGGGTACCCACCCCATGGGTCTCAAATCTCCAGGTACAAGGGAATCTTCCTACATCAAAACATGCATAGGAAACCCAGAAGATGGTATGCCGTGAGATCGGGAAAGGTTTCTAAAACGCACCTCATTTCTCCTCTCCTTGTGCTCGGGTTCGCCATTCCAGCCGCTTGACTAACCATCTCCCTACTTGGAGAATCAGCACCTTTAACCTACTGTTTCGTCCAGGTTGCAATTTGTCCTGAGGATGAACGGGAAGACGGGGAACCAACGAAAGACTAGCCCTAGGTGTTGGGACAGGCACAGGTCACTCCATTTTCCCATCAGGAAGAAGAATGAACCACAGGCTCAGCCTGCCCCCCAGAACCAAAATAGGGCCTGAAGCAATCCTGCGCTTTTGCGGCCAGCTCCCAAAAAAGCGAGGAGACAAATGGAGCTCAGGGGCACTGCAATTCACAAACGTGCAGAGTTATAAATGAGAACTCTCGTCCACAAATATATTGAGGGAAGGCAACGAAGAGGATTTGAAAGCAAGGCAGATTTGCAGGAAACAGATTTCAGGAGGTAGATTCGACTCGCCTTTAAAGCACATGAAAAGCGGCAAAACGTTGACAATGATGCCCTTGGCCAAAAAGGGCGTATGCGTTTTTTCCTGAATATATTCAGGAAAAAACGCATACGCCCTTTTTGGCCAACCAAGCAAGCCGGAAGGGCAAATCAGCGCTACAAAGAAGTCTCGCTTGCCCTCGGTCAAAAGGGCCATGCTGAACAAAGTGTAAAAACCAGAAAAGCAGGACAGGCCATGGAGACATGGAAGCCTTGCTACGCTGATGGGCGGTATGTAAATTGCCAACAGGCACTCTGGAGAAGAGTACGGTGTGTCCTGAAACAAGTAATAAACACAGCGTTGAGAGCATAGGGCACTTCCACTCATGGGCGTATAAATTGGGAAAACTAAAAATCAACAAGACACAGGCACCCTAAAGTTTACGGCTGCTCTGTTTCCAAGAACCTCCACTTCGGTACACCTTCAATATCCCAGGAAAGAGAAAAATGGATAAAGAAATGGTGGTACTTGGCACAGTGGAATATCACTCAGCCATGAAATCAATGTCATAAGGCTAGTTAGCAGCATGATGAGTGGATTTAGATACGATGATTCTAAGTGAAATAAGTCACACAGAAAAAGACACTTATCCTAAGATATCGCTTATAGAGGGAATGTCAAAATCGCTACACTTGAACTGAATTACAAAACAGAACAGAGTCACACCTTTAGAAGACACACTATGGCTGCTTAACGGGAAAGGTGAGGTGGGGTGATGCATAAAACAAGGGTTTCAAATTAGCTCAGACACCGCTCCATAAGCCAAATATGTAATAGACAAGGCCTACTCCCTGCTCAGTGAACTGGACTCAACACCCCCTAGTCACCGCACAAGAATATATCTGACTAGTAAGAATCTGAAAACCTATGTATCGATATCTCTCTGCAAGTGAATCAAGAGGGTGTAAAGCGGCATCAACACAGCAGGGAAAAGCAGCCAAGCCCGATTCTAAACATAAATTACTTTAAAAAACCCACAAAACAAAGACAGTGAAAGAGAGAGAAATTCTTACAAAATCCGTTCAGGGTCTATGATGCAACCTGGATTGACCATATCAAGACCCACAGCTGGATGAGACATAAGGCTGGACATTCTTGGGGCTGAGAGGGTTGGTGAGGTTGGGTGAGCAAATGCAGATACTTTAAAGTAACACTGCGGGGAACACACCCCATGGGTCTCAAATCTCCAGGTACAAGGGAATCTTCCTACATCAAAACATGCATGGGAAACCCAGAAGATGGTATGCCATGAGATCGGGAAAGGTTTCTAAAACGCACCTCATTTCTCCTCTCCTTGTGCTCGGGTTCGCCATTCCAGCCGCTTGACTAACCATCTCCCTACTTGGAGAATCAGCACCTTTAACCTCCTGATTGTACAGGTTGCAATTTGTCCTGAGGATGAACGGGAAGACGCGGAACCAACGAGAGACGAGCCCTAGGTGTTGGGACAGGCATAGGTCACTCCATTTTCCCATCAGGAAGAAGAATGAACCACAGGCTCAGCCTGCCCCCCAGAACCAAAATAGGGCCTGAAGCAATCCTGCGCTTTTGCGGCCAGCTCCCAAAAAAGCGAGGAGACAAATGGAGCTCAGGGGCACTGCAATTCACAAACGTGCAGAGTTATAAATGAGAACTCTCGTCCACAAATATATTGAGGGAAGGCAACGAAGAGGATTTGAAAGCAAGGCAGATTTGCAGGAAACAGATTTCAGGAGGTAGATTCGACTCGCCTTTAAAGCACATGAAAAGCGGCAAAACATTGACAATGATGCCCTTGGCCAAAAAGGGCGTATGCGTTTTTTCCTGAATATATTCAGGAAAAAACGCATACGCCCTTTTTGGCCAACCAAGCAAGCCGGAAGGGCAAATCAGCGCTACAAAGAAGTCTCGCTTGCCCTCGGTCAAAAGGGCCATGCTGAACAAACAGTAAAAACCAGAAAAGCAGGACAGGCCATGGAGACATGGGAGCCTTGCTACGCTGATGGGCGGGATATAAATTGCCAACAGGCACTCTGGAGAAGAGTACGGTGTGTCCTGAAACAAGTAATAAACACAGCGTAGAGAGCATAGGGCACTTCCACTCATGGGCGTATAAATTGGGAAAACTAAAAATCAACAAGACACAGGCACCCTAAAGTTTACGGCTGCTCTGTTTCCAAGAACCTCCGCTTCGGTACACCTTCAATATCCCAGGAAAGAGAAAAATGGATAAAGAAATGGTGGTACTTGGCACAATGGAATATCACTCAGCCATGAAATCAATGTCATAAGGCTAGTTAGCAGCATGATGAGTGGATTTAGGTACGATGATTCTAAGTGAAATAAGTCACACAGAAAAAGACACTTATCCTAAGATATCGCTTATAGAGGGAATGTCAAAATCGCTACACTTGAACTGAATTACAAAACAGAACAGAGACACACCTTTAGAAGACACACTATGGCTGCTTAACGGGAAAGGTGAGGTGGGGTGATGCATAAAACAAGGGTTTGAAATTAGCTCAGACACCGCTCCATAAGCCAAATATGTAATAGACAAGGCCTACTCCCTGCTCAGTGAACTGGACTCAACACCCCCTAGTCACCGCACAAGAATATATCTGACTAGTATGAATCTGAAAACCTATGTATCGATATCTCTCTGCAAGTGAATCAAGAGGGTGTAAAGCGGCATAAACACAGCAGTGAAAAGCAGCCAAACCCCATTCTAAACATACATTACTTTAAAAAACGCACAAAGCAAAGACAGTGAAAGAGAGAGAAATTCTTACAAAATCCGTTCAGGGTCTCTGATGCAACCTGGATTGACCATATCTAGACCCACAGCTGGATGAGACATAAGGCTGGACACTCTTGGGGCTGAGAGGATTGGTGAGGTTGGGTGAGCAAATGCAGATACTTTAAAATAATACCGCGGGGTACCCACCCCATGGGTCTCAAATCTCCAGGTACAAGGGCATCTTCATACATCAAAACATGCATGGGAAACCCAGAAGATGGTATGCCGTGAGATCGGGAAAGGTTTCTAAAACGCACCTCATTTCTCCTCTCCTTGTGCTCGGGTTCGCCATTCCAGCCGCTTGACTAACCATCTCCCTACTTGGAGAATCAGCACCTTTAACCTACTGTTTCGTCCAGGTTGCAATTTGTCCTGAGGATGAACGGGAAGACGCGGAACCAACGAAAGACTAGCCCTAGGTGTTGGGACAGGCACAGGTCACTCCATTTTCCCATCAGGAAGAAGAATGAACCACAGGCTCAGCCTGCCCCCCAGAACCAAAATAGGGCCTGAAGCAATCCTGCGCTTTTGCGGCCAGCTCCCAAAAAAGCGAGGAGACAAATGGAGCTCAGGGGCACTGCAATTCACAAACGTGCAGAGTTATAAATGAGAACTCTCGTCCACAAATATATTGAGGGAAGGCAACGAAGAGGATTTGAAAGCAAGGCAGATTTGCAGGAAACAGATTTCAGGAGGTAGATTCGACTCGCCTTTAAAGCACATGAAAAGCGGCAAAACGTTGACAATGATGCCCTTGGCCAAAAAGGGCGTATGCGTTTTTTCCTGAATATATTCAGGAAAAAACGCATACGCCCTTTTTGGCCAACCAAGCAAGCCGGAAGGGCAAATCAGCGCTACAAAGAAGTCTCGCTTGCCCTCGGTCAAAAGGGCCATGCTGAACAAAGTGTAAAAACCAGAAAAGCAGGACAGGCCATGGAGACATGGGAGCCTTGCTACGCTGATGGGCGGGATGTAAATTGCCAACAGGCACTCTGGAGAAGAGTACGGTGTGTCCTGAAACAAGTAATAAACACAGCGTAGAGAGCATAGGGCACTTCCACTCAAGGGCGTATAAATTGGGAAAACTAAAAATCAACAAGACACAGGCACCCTAAAGTTTACGGCTGCTCTGTTTCCAAGAACCTCCACTTCGGTACACCTTCAATATCCCAGGAAAGAGAAAAATGGATAAAGAAATGGTGGTACTTGGCACAATGGAATATCACTCAGCCATGAAATCAATGTCATAAGGCTAGTTAGCAGCATGATGAGTGGATTTAGGTACGATGACTCTAAGTGAAATAAGTCACACAGAAAAAGACACTTATCCTAAGATATCGCTTATAGAGGGAATGTCAAAATCGCTACACTTGAACTGAATTACAAAACAGAACAGAGTCACACCTTTAGAAGACACACTATGGCTGCTTAACGGGAAAGGTGAGGTGGGGTGATGCATAAAACAAGGGTTTGGAATTAGCTCAGACACCGCTCCATAAGCCAAATATGTAATAGACAAGGCCTACTCCCTGCTCAGTGAACTGGACTCAACACCCCCTAGTCACCGCACAAGAATATATCTGACTAGTATGAATCTGAAAACCTATGTATCGATATCTCTCTGCAAGTGAATCAAGAGGGTGTAAAGCGGCATAAACACAGCAGGGAAAAGCAGCCAAGCCCGATTCTAAACATAAATTACTTTAAAAAACCCACAAAACAAAGACAGTGAAAGAGAGAGAAATTCTTACAAAATCCGTTCAGGGTCTATGATGCAACCTGGATTGACCATATCAAGACCCACAGCTGGATGAGACATAAGGCTGGACATTCTTGGGGCTGAGAGGGTTGGTGAGGTTGGGTGAGCAAATGCAGATACTTTAAAGTAACACTGCGGGGAACACACCCCATGGGTCTCAAATCTCCAGGTACAAGGGAATCTTCCTACATCAAAACATGCATGGGAAACCCAGAAGACGGTATGCCGTGAGATCGGGAAAGGTTTCTAAAACGCACCTCATTTCTCCTCTCCTTGTGCTCGGGTTCGCCATTCCAGCCGCTTGACTAACCATCTCCCTACTTGGAGAATCAGCACCTTAAACCTCCTGATTGTACAGGTTGCAATTTGTCCTGAGGATGAACGGGAAGACGCGGAACCAACGAGAGACGAGCCCTAGGTGTTGGGACAGGCATAGGTCACTCCATTTTCCCATCAGGAAGAAGAATGAACCACAGGCTCAGCCTGCCCCCCAGAACCAAAATAGGGCCTGAAGCAATCCTGTGCTTTTGCGGCCAGCTCCCAAAAAAGCGAGGAGACAAATGGAGCTCAGGGGCACTGCAATTCACAAACGTGCAGAGTTATAAATGAGAACTCTCGTCCACAAATATATTGAAGGAAGGCAACGAAGAGGATTTCAAAGCAAGGCAGATTTGCAGGAAACAGATTTCAGGAGGTAGATCCGACTCGCCTTTAAAGCCCATGAAAAGCGGCAAAACGTTGACAATGATGCCCTTGGCCAAAAAGGGCGTATGCGTTTTTTCCTGAATATATTCAGGAAAAAACGCATACGCCCTTTTTGGCCAACCAAGCAAGCCGGAAGGGCAAATCAGCGCTACAAAGAAGTCTCGCTTGCCCTCGGTCAAAAGGGCCATGCTGAACAAACAGTAAAAACCAGAAAAGCAGGACAGGCCATGGAGACATGGGAGCCTTGCTACGCTGATGGGCGGGATGTAAATTGCCAACAGGCACTCTGGAGAAGAGTACCGTGTGTCCTGAAACAAGTAATAAACACAGCGTAGAGAGCATAGGGCACTTCCACTCAAGGGCGTATAAATTGGGAAAACTAAAAATCAACAAGACACAGGCACCCTAAAGTTTACGGCTGCTCTGTTTCCAAGAACCTCCACTTCGGTACACCTTCAATATCCCAGGAAAGAGAAAAATGGATAAAGAAATGGTGGTACTTGGCACAATGGAATATCACTCAGCCATGAAATCAATGTCATAAGGCTAGTTAGCAGCATGATGAGTGGATTTAGGTACGATGATTCTAAGTGAAATAAGTCACACAGAAAAAGACACTTATCCTAAGATATCGCTTATAGAGGGAATGTCAAAATCGCTACACTTGAACTGAATTACAAAACAGAACAGAGTCACACCTTTAGAAGACACACTATGGCTGCTTAACGGGAAAGGTGAGGTGGGGTGATGCATAAAACAAGGGTTTGAAATTAGCTCAGACACCGCTCCATAAGCCAAATATGTAATAGACAAGGCCTACTCCCTGCTCAGTGAACTGGACTCAACACCCCCTAGTCACCGCACAAGAATATATCTGACTAGTATGAATCTGAAAACCTATGTATCAATATCTCTCTGCAAGTGAATCAAGAGGGTGTAAAGCGGCATAAACACAGCAGGGAAAAGCAGCCAAACCCCATTCTAAACATACATTACTTTAAAAAACCCACAAAGCAAAGACAGTGAAAGAGAGAGAAATTCTTACAAAATCCGTTCAGGGTCTCTGATGCAACCTGGATTGACCATATCTAGACCCACAGCTGGATGAGACATAAGGCTGGACACTCTTGGGGCTGAGAGGATTGGTGAGGTTGGGTGAGCAAATGCAGATACTTTAAAGTAATACCACGGGGTACCCACCCCATGGGTCTCAAATCTCCAGGTACAAGGGAATCTTCCTACATCTAAACATGCATGGGAAACCCAGAAGATGGTATGCCGTGAGATCGGGAAAGGTTTCTAAAACGCACCTCATTTCTCCTCTCCTTGTGCTCGGGTTCGCCATTCCAGCCGCTTGACTAACCATCTCCCTACTTGGAGAATCAGCACCTTTAACCTACTGTTTCGTCCAGGTTGCAATTTGTCCTGAGGATGAACGGGAAGACGGGGAACCAACGAAAGACTAGCCCTAGGTGTTGGGACAGGCACAAGTCACTCCATTTTCTCATCAGGAAGAAGAATGAACCACAGGCTCAGCCTGCCCCCCAGAACCAAAATAGGGCCTGAAGCAATCCTGCGCTTTTGCGGCCAGCTCCCAAAAAAGCAAGGAGACAAATGGAGCTCAGGGGCACTGCAATTCACAAACGTGCAGAGTTATAAATGAGAACTCTCGTCCACAAATATATTGAGGGAAGGCAACGAAGAGGATTTGAAAGCAAGGCAGATTTGCAGGAAACAGATTTCAGGAGGTAGATTCGACTCGCCTTTAAAGCACATGAAAAGCGGCAAAACGTTGACAATGATGCCCTTGGCCAAAAAGGGCGTATGCGTTTTTTCCTGAATATATTCAGGAAAAAACGCATACGCCCTTTTTGGCCAACCAAGCAAGCCGGAAGGGCAAATCAGCGCTACAAAGAAGTCTCGCTTGCCCTCGGTCAAAAGGGCCATGCTGAACAAAGTGTAAAAACCAGAAAAGCAGGACAGGCCATGGAGACATGGGAGCCTTGCTACGCTGATGGGCGGGATGTAAATTGCCAACAGGCACTCTGGAGAAGAGTACGGTGTGTCCTGAAACAAGTAATAAACACAGCGTAGAGAGCATAGGGCACTTCCACTCAAGGGCGTATAAATTGGGAAAACTAAAAATCAACAAGACACAGGCACCCTAAAGTTTACGGCTGCTCTGTTTCCAAGAACCTCCACTTCGGTACACCTTCAATATCCCAGGAAAGAGAAAAATGGATAAAGAAATGGTGGTACTTGGCACAATGGAATATCACTCAGCCATGAAATCAATGTCATAAGGCTAGTTAGCAGCATGATGAGTGGATTTAGGTACGATGACTCTAAGTGAAATAAGTCACACAGAAAAAGACACTTATCCTAAGATATCGCTTATAGAGGGAATGTCAAAATCGCTACACTTGAACTGAATTACAAAACAGAACAGAGTCACACCTTTAGAAGACACACTATGGCTGCTTAACGGGAAAGGTGAGGTGGGGTGATGCATAAAACAAGGGTTTGGAATTAGCTCAGACACCGCTCCATAAGCCAAATATGTAATAGACAAGGCCTACTCCCTGCTCAGTGAACTGGACTCAACACCCCCTAGTCACCGCACAAGAATATATCTGACTAGTATGAATCTGAAAACCTATGTATCGATATCTCTCTGCAAGTGAATCAAGAGGGTGTAAAGCGGCATAAACACAGCAGGGAAAAGCAGCCAAGCCCGATTCTAAACATAAATTACTTTAAAAAACCCACAAAACAAAGACAGTGAAAGAGAGAGAAATTCTTACAAAATCCGTTCAGGGTCTATGATGCAACCTGGATTGACCATATCAAGACCCACAGCTGGATGAGACATAAGGCTGGACATTCTTGGGGCTGAGAGGGTTGGTGAGGTTGGGTGAGCAAATGCAGATACTTTAAAGTAACACTGCGGGGAACACACCCCATGGGTCTCAAATCTCCAGGTACAAGGGAATCTTCCTACATCAAAACATGCATGGGAAACCCAGAAGATGGTATGCCATGAGATCGGGAAAGGTTTCTAAAACGCACCTCATTTCTCCTCTCCTTGTGCTCGGGTTCGCCATTCCAGCCGCTTGACTAACCATCTCCCTACTTGGAGAATCAGCACCTTAAACCTCCTGATTGTACAGGTTGCAATTTGTCCTGAGGATGAACGGGAAGACGCGGAACCAACGAGAGACGAGCCCTAGGTGTTGGGACAGGCATAGGTCACTCCATTTTCCCATCAGGAAGAAGAATGAACCACAGGCTCAGCCTGCCCCCCAGAACCAAAATAGGGCCTGAAGCAATCCTGCGCTTTTGCGGCCAGCTCCCAAAAAAGCGAGGAGACAAATGGAGCTCAGGGGCACTGCAATTCACAAACGTGCAGAGTTATAAATGAGAACTCTCGTCCACAAATATATTGAAGGAAGGCAACGAAGAGGATTTGAAAGCAAGGCAGATTTGCAGGAAACAGATTTCAGGAGGTAGATTCGACTCGCCTTTAAAGCCCATGAAAAGCGGCAAAACGTTGACAATGATGCCCTTGGCCAAAAAGGGCGTATGCGTTTTTTCCTGAATATATTCAGGAAAAAACGCATACGCCCTTTTTGGCCAACCAAGCAAGCCGGAAGGGCAAATCAGCGCTACAAAGAAGTCTCGCTTGCCCTCGGTCAAAAGGGCCATGCTGAACAAACAGTAAAAACCAGAAAAGCAGGACAGGCCATGGAGACATGGGAGCCTTGCTACGCTGATGGGCGGGATGTAAATTGCCAACAGGCACTCTGGAGAAGAGTACCGTGTGTCCTGAAACAAGTAATAAACACAGCGTAGAGAGCATAGGGCACTTCCACTCAAGGGCGTATAAATTGGGAAAACTAAAAATCAACAAGACACAGGCACCCTAAAGTTTACGGCTGCTCTGTTTCCAAGAACCTCCACTTCGGTACGCCTTCAATATCCCAGGAAAGAGAAAAATGGATAAAGAAATGGTGGTACTTGGCACAATGGAATATCACTCAGCCATGAAATCAATGTCATAAGGCTAGTTAGCAGCATGATGAGTGGATTTAGGTACGATGACTCTAAGTGAAATAAGTCACACAGAAAAAGACACTTATCCTAAGATATCGCTTATAGAGGGAATGTCAAAATCGCTACACTTGAACTGAATTACAAAACAGAACAGAGTCACACCTTTAGAAGACACACTATGGCTGCTTAACGGGAAAGGTGAGGTGGGGTGATGCATAAAACAAGGGTTTGGAATTAGCTCAGACACCGCTCCATAAGCCAAATATGTAATAGACAAGGCCTACTCCCTGCTCAGTGAACTGGACTCAACACCCCCTAGTCACCGCACAAGAATATATCTGACTAGTATGAATCTGAAAACCTATGTATCGATATCTCTCTGCAAGTGAATCAAGAGGGTGTAAAGCGGCATAAACACAGCAGGGAAAAGCAGCCAAGCCCGATTCTAAACATAAATTACTTTAAAAAACCCACAAAACAAAGACAGTGAAAGAGAGAGAAATTCTTACAAAATCCGTTCAGGGTCTATGATGCAACCTGGATTGACCATATCAAGACCCACAGCTGGATGAGACATAAGGCTGGACATTCTTGGGGCTGAGAGGGTTGGTGAGGTTGGGTGAGCAAATGCAGATACTTTAAAGTAACACTGCGGGGAACACACCCCATGGGTCTCAAATCTCCAGGTAGAAGGGAATCTTCCTACATCAAAACATGCATGGGAAACCCAGAAGACGGTATGCCGTGAGATCGGGAAAGGTTTCTAAAACGCACCTCATTTCTCCTCTCCTTGTGCTCGGGTTCGCCATTCCAGCCGCTTGACTAACCATCTCCCTACTTGGAGAATCAGCACCTTAAACCTCCTGATTGTACAGGTTGCAATTTGTCCTGAGGATGAACGGGAAGACGCGGAACCAACGAGAGACGAGCCCTAGGTGTTGGGACAGGCATAGGTCACTCCATTTTCCCATCAGGAAGAAGAATGAACCACAGGCTCAGCCTGCCCCCCAGAACCAAAATAGGGCCTGAAGCAATCCTGTGCTTTTGCGGCCAGCTCCCAAAAAAGCGAGGAGACAAATGGAGCTCAGGGGCACTGCAATTCACAAACGTGCAGAGTTATAAATGAGAACTCTCGTCCACAAATATATTGAAGGAAGGCAACGAAGAGGATTTCAAAGCAAGGCAGATTTGCAGGAAACAGATTTCAGGAGGTAGATCCGACTCGCCTTTAAAGCCCATGAAAAGCGGCAAAACGTTGACAATGATGCCCTTGGCCAAAAAGGGCGTATGCGTTTTTTCCTGAATATATTCAGGAAAAAACGCATACGCCCTTTTTGGCCAACCAAGCAAGCCGGAAGGGCAAATCAGCGCTACAAAGAAGTCTCGCTTGCCCTCGGTCAAAAGGGCCATGCTGAACAAACAGTAAAAACCAGAAAAGCAGGACAGGCCATGGAGACATGGGAGCCTTGCTACGCTGATGGGCGGGATGTAAATTGCCAACAGGCACTCTGGAGAAGAGTACCGTGTGTCCTGAAACAAGTAATAAACACAGCGTAGAGAGCATAGGGCACTTCCACTCAAGGGCGTATAAATTGGGAAAACTAAAAATCAACAAGACACAGGCACCCTAAAGTTTACGGCTGCTCTGTTTCCAAGAACCTCCACTTCGGTACACCTTCAATATCCCAGGAAAGAGAAAAATGGATAAAGAAATGGTGGTACTTGGCACAATGGAATATCACTCAGCCATGAAATCAATGTCATAAGGCTAGTTAGCAGCATGATGAGTGGATTTAGGTACGATGATTCTAAGTGAAATAAGTCACACAGAAAAAGACACTTATCCTAAGATATCGCTTATAGAGGGAATGTCAAAATCGCTACACTTGAACTGAATTACAAAACAGAACAGAGTCACACCTTTAGAAGACACACTATGGCTGCTTAACGGGAAAGGTGAGGTGGGGTGATGCATAAAACAAGGGTTTGGAATTAGCTCAGACACCGCTCCATAAGCCAAATATGTAATAGACAAGGCCTACTCCCTGCTCAGTGAACTGGACTCAACACCCCCTAGTCACCGCACAAGAATATATCTGACTAGTATGAATCTGAAAACCTATGTATCGATATCTCTCTGCAAGTGAATCAAGAGGGTGTAAAGCGGCATAAACACAGCAGGGAAAAGCAGCCAAACCCCATTCTAAACATACATTACTTTAAAAAACCCACAAAGCAAAGACAGTGAAAGAGAGAGAAATTCTTACAAAATCCGTTCAGGGTCTCTGATGCAACCTGGATTGACCATATCTAGACCCACAGCTGGATGAGACATAAGGCTGGACACTCTTGGGGCTGAGAGGATTGGTGAGGTTGGGTGAGCAAATGCAGATACTTTAAAGTAATACCACGGGGTACCCACCCCATGGGTCTCAAATCTCCAGGTACAAGGGAATCTTCCTACATCAAAACATGCATGGGAAACCCAGAAGATGGTATGCCGTGAGATCGGGAAAGGTTTCTAAAACGCACCTCATTTCTCCTCTCCTTGTGCTCGGGTTCGCCATTCCAGCCGCTTGACTAACCATCTCCCTACTTGGAGAATCAGCACCTTTAACCTACTGTTTCGTCCAGGTTGCAATTTGTCCTGAGGATGAACGGGAAGACGGGGAACCAACGAAAGACTAGCCCTAGGTGTTGGGACAGGCACAAGTCACTCCATTTTCTCATCAGGAAGAAGAATGAACCACAGGCTCAGCCTGCCCCCCAGAACCAAAATAGGGCCTGAAGCAATCCTGCGCTTTTGCGGCCAGCTCCCAAAAAAGCAAGGAGACAAATGGAGCTCAGGGGCACTGCAATTCACAAACGTGCAGAGTTATAAATGAGAACTCTCGTCCACAAATATATTGAGGGAAGGCAACGAAGAGGATTTGAAAGCAAGGCAGATTTGCAGGAAACAGATTTCAGGAGGTAGATTCGACTCGCCTTTAAAGCACATGAAAAGCGGCAAAACGTTGACAATGATGCCCTTGGCCAAAAAGGGCGTATGCGTTTTTTCCTGAATATATTCAGGAAAAAACGCATACGCCCTTTTTGGCCAACCAAGCAAGCCGGAAGGGCAAATCAGCGCTACAAAGAAGTCTCGCTTGCCCTCGGTCAAAAGGGCCATGCTGAACAAAGTGTAAAAACCAGAAAAGCAGGACAGGCCATGGAGACATGGGAGCCTTGCTACGCTGATGGGCGGGATGTAAATTGCCAACAGGCACTCTGGAGAAGAGTACGGTGTGTCCTGAAACAAGTAATAAACACAGCGTAGAGAGCATAGGGCACTTCCACTCAAGGGCGTATAAATTGGGAAAACTAAAAATCAACAAGACACAGGCACCCTAAAGTTTACGGCTGCTCTGTTTCCAAGAACCTCCACTTCGGTACACCTTCAATATCCCAGGAAAGAGAAAAATGGATAAAGAAATGGTGGTACTTGGCACAATGGAATATCACTCAGCCATGAAATCAATGTCATAAGGCTAGTTAGCAGCATGATGAGTGGATTTAGGTACGATGACTCTAAGTGAAATAAGTCACACAGAAAAAGACACTTATCCTAAGATATCGCTTATAGAGGGAATGTCAAAATCGCTACACTTGAACTGAATTACAAAACAGAACAGAGTCACACCTTTAGAAGACACACTATGGCTGCTTAACGGGAAAGGTGAGGTGGGGTGATGCATAAAACAAGGGTTTGGAATTAGCTCAGACACCGCTCCATAAGCCAAATATGTAACAGACAAGGCCTACTCCCTGCTCAGTGAACTGGACTCAACACCCCCTAGTCACCGCACAAGAATATATCTGACTAGTATGAATCTGAAAACCTATGTATCGATATCTCTCTGCAAGTGAATCAAGAGGGTGTAAAGCGGCATAAACACAGCAGGGAAAAGCAGCCAAGCCCGATTCTAAACATAAATTACTTTAAAAAACCCACAAAACAAAGACAGTGAAAGAGAGAGAAATTCTTACAAAATCCGTTCAGGGTCTATGATGCAACCCGGATTGACCATATCAAGACCCACAGCTGGATGAGACATAAGGCTGGACATTCTTGGGGCTGAGAGGGTTGGTGAGGTTGGGTGAGCAAATGCAGATACTTTAAAGTAACACTGCGGGGAACACACCCCATGGGTCTCAAATCTCCAGGTACAAGGGAATCTTCCTACATCAAAACATGCATGGGAAACCCAGAAGATGGTATGCCATGAGATCGGGAAAGGTTTCTAAAACGCACCTCATTTCTCCTCTCCTTGTGCTCGGGTTCGCCATTCCAGCCGCTTGACTAACCATCTCCCTACTTGGAGAATCAGCACCTTAAACCTCCTGATTGTACAGGTTGCAATTTGTCCTGAGGATGAACGGGAAGACGCGGAACCAACGAGAGACGAGCCCTAGGTGTTGGGACAGGCATAGGTCACTCCATTTTCCCATCAGGAAGAAGAATGAACCACAGGCTCAGCCTGCCCCCCAGAACCAAAATAGGGCCTGAAGCAATCCTGCGCTTTTGCGGCCAGCTCCCAAAAAAGCGAGGAGACAAATGGAGCTCAGGGGCACTGCAATTCACAAACGTGCAGAGTTATAAATGAGAACTCTCGTCCACAAATATATTGAAGGAAGGCAACGAAGAGGATTTGAAAGCAAGGCAGATTTGCAGGAAACAGATTTCAGGAGGTAGATTCGACTCGCCTTTAAAGCCCATGAAAAGCGGCAAAACGTTGACAATGATGCCCTTTTTGGCCAACCAAGCAAGCCGGAAGGGCAAATCAGCGCTACAAAGAAGTCTCGCTTGCCCTCGGTCAAAAGGACCATGCTGAACAAACAGTAAAAACCAGAAAAGCAGGACAGGCCATGGAGACATGGGAGCCTTGCTACGCTGATGGGCGGGATGTAAATTGCCAACAGGCACTCTGGAGAAGAGTACCGTGTGTCCTGAAACAAGTAATAAACACAGCGTAGAGAGCATAGGGCACTTCCACTCAAGGGCGTATAAATTGGGAAAACTAAAAATCAACAAGACACAGGCACCCTAAAGTTTACGGCTGCTCTGTTTCCAAGAACCTCCACTTCGGTACACCTTCAATATCCCAGGAAAGAGAAAAATGGATAAAGAAATGGTGGTACTTGGCACAATGGAATATCACTCAGCCATGAAATCAATGTCATAAGGCTAGTTAGCAGCATGATGAGTGGATTTAGGTACGATGATTCTAAGTGAAATAAGTCACACAGAAAAAGACACTTATCCTAAGATATCGCTTATAGAGGGAATGTCAAAATCGCTACACTTGAACTGAATTACAAAACAGAACAGAGTCACACCTTTAGAAGACACACTATGGCTGCTTAACGGGAAAGGTGAGGTGGGGTGATGCATAAAACAAGGGTTTGAAATTAGCTCAGACACCGCTCCATAAGCCAAATATGTAATAGACAAGGCCTACTCCCTGCTCAGTGAACTGGACTCAACACCCCCTAGTCACCGCACAAGAATATATCTGACTAGTATGAATCTGAAAACCTATGTATCGATATCTCTCTGCAAGTGAATCAAGAGGGTGTAAAGCGGCATAAACACAGCAGGGAAAAGCAGCCAAACCCCATTCTAAACATACATTACTTTAAAAAACCCACAAAGCAAAGACAGTGAAAGAGAGAGAAATTCTTACAAAATCCGTTCAGGGTCTCTGATGCAACCTGGATTGACCATATCTAGACCCACAGCTGGATGAGACATAAGGCTGGACACTCTTGGGGCTGAGAGGATTGGTGAGGTTGGGTGAGCAAATGCAGATACTTTAAAGTAATACCACGGGGTACCCACCCCATGGGTCTCAAATCTCCAGGTACAAGGGAATCTTCCTACATCAAAACATGCATGGGAAACCCAGAAGATGGTATGCCGTGAGATCGGGAAAGGTTTCTAAAACGCACCTCATTTCTCCTCTCCTTGTGCTCGGGTTCGCCATTCCAGCCGCTTGACTAACCATCTCCCTACTTGGAGAATCAGCACCTTTAACCTACTGTTTCGTCCAGGTTGCAATTTGTCCTGAGGATGAACGGGAAGACGGGGAACCAACGAAAGACTAGCCCTAGGTGTTGGGACAGGCACAGGTCACTCCATTTTCCCATCAGGAAGAAGAATGAACCACAGGCTCAGCCTGCCCCCCAGAACCAAAATAGGGCCTGAAGCAATCCTGTGCTTTTGCGGCCAGCTCCCAAAAAAGCAAGGAGACAAATGGAGCTCAGGGGCACTGCAATTCACAAACGTGCAGAGTTATAAATGAGAACTCTCGTCCACAAATATATTGAGGGAAGGCAACGAAGAGGATTTGAAAGCAAGGCAGATTTGCAGGAAACAGATTTCAGGAGGTAGATTCGACTCTCCTTTAAAGCACATGAAAAGCGGCAAAACGTTGACAATGATGCCCTTGGCCAAAAAGGGCGTATGCGTTTTTTCCTGAATATATTCAGGAAAAAACGCATACGCCCTTTTTGGCCAACCAAGCAAGCCGGAAGGGCAAATCAGCGCTACAAAGAAGTCTCGCTTGCCCTCGGTCAAAAGGGCCATGCTGAACAAAGTGTAAAAACCAGAAAAGCAGGACAGGCCATGGAGACATGGAAGCCTTGCTACGCTGATGGGCGGGATGTAAATTGCCAACAGGCACTCTGGAGAAGAGTACGGTGTGTCCTGAAACAAGTAATAAACACAGCGTTGAGAGCATAGGGCACTTCCACTCATGGGCGTATAAATTGGGAAAACTAAAAATCAACAAGACACAGGCACCCTAAAGTTTACGGCTGCTCTGTTTCCAAGAACCTCCACTTCGGTACACCTTCAATATCCCAGGAAAGAGAAAAATGGATAAAGAAATGGTGGTACTTGGCACAGTGGAATATCACTCAGCCATGAAATCAATGTCATAAGGCTAGTTAGCAGCATGATGAGTGGATTTAGATACGATGATTCTAAGTGAAATAAGTCACACAGAAAAAGACACTTATCCTAAGATATCGCTTATAGAGGGAATGTCAAAATCGCTACACTTGAACTGAATTACAAAACAGAACAGAGTCACACCTTTAGAAGACACACTATGGCTGCTTAACGGGAAAGGTGAGGTGGGGTGATGCATAAAACAAGGGTTTGAAATTAGCTCAGAGACCGCTCCATAAGCCAAATATGTAATAGACAAGGCCTACTCCCTGCTCAGTGAACTGGACTCAACACACCCTAGTCAACACACAAGAATATATCTGACTAGTAAGAATCTGAAAACCTATGTATCGATATCTCTCTGCAAGTGAATCAAGAGGGTGTAAAGCGGCATCAACACAGCAGGGAAAAGCAGCCAAGCCCGATTCTAAACATAAATTACTTTAAAAAACCCACAAAACAAAGACAGTGAAAGAGAGAGAAATTCTTACAAAATCCGTTCAGGGTCTATGATGCAACCTGGATTGACCATATCAAGACCCACAGCTGGATGAGACATAAGGCTGGACACTCTTGGGGCTGAGAGGGTTGGTGAGGTTGGGTGAGCAAATGCAGATACTTTAAAGTAACACTGCGGGGAACACACCCCATGGGTCTCAAATCTCCAGGTACAAGGGAATCTTCCTACATCAAAACATGCATGGGAAACCCAGAAGATGGTATGCCATGCGATCGGGAAAGGTTTCTAAAACGCACCTCATTTCTCCTCTCCTTGTGGTCGGGTTCGCCATTCCAGCCGCTTGACTAACCATCTCCCTACTTGGAGAATCAGCACCTTTAACCTCCTGATTGTACAGGTTGCAATTTGTCCTGAGAATGAACGGGAAGACGCGGAACCAACGAGAGACGAGCCCTAGGTGTTGGGACAGGCATAGGTCACTCCATTTTCCCATCAGGAAGAAGAATGAACCACAGGCTCAGCCTGCCCCCCAGAACCAAAATAGGGCCTGAAGCAATCCTGCGCTTTTGCGGCCAGCTCCCAAAAAAGCGAGGAGACAAATGGAGCTCAGGGGCACTGCAATTCACAAACGTGCAGAGTTATAAATGAGAACTCACGTCCACAAATATATTGAGGGAAGGCAACGAAGAGCATTTGAAAGCAAGGCAGATTTGCAGGAAACAGATTTCAGGAGGTAGATTCGACTCGCCTTTAAAGCACATGAAAAGCGGCAAAACGTTGACAATGATGCCCTTGGCCAAAAAGGGCGTATGCGTTTTTTCCTGAATATATTCAGGAAAAAACGCATACGCCCTTTTTGGCCAACCAAGCAAGCCGGAAGGGCAAATCAGCGCTACAAAGAAGTCTCGCTTGCCCTCGGTCAAAAGGGCCATGCTGAACAAAGTGTAAAAACCAGAAAAGCAGGACAGGCCATGGAGACATGGAAGCCTTGCTACGCTGATGGGCGGGATGTAAATTGCCAACAGGCACTCTGGAGAAGAGTACGGTGTGTCCTGAAACAAGTAATAAACACAGCGTAGAGAGCATAGGGCACTTCCACTCATGGGCGTATAAATTGGGAAAACTAAAAATCAACAAGACACAGGCACCCTAAAGTTTACGGCTGCTCTGTTTCCAAGAACCTCCGCTTCGGTACACCTTCAGTATCCCAGGAAAGAGAAAAATGGATAAAGAAATGGTGGTACTTGGCACAATGGAATATCACTCAGCCATGAAATCAATGTCATAAGGCTAGTTAGCAGCATGATGAGTGGATTTAGGTACGATGACTCTAAGTGAAATAAGTCACACAGAAAAAGACACTTATCCTAAGATATCGCTTATAGAGGGAATGTCAAAATCGCTACACTTGAACTGAATTACAAAACAGAACAGAGTCACACCTTTAGAAGACACACTATGGCTGCTTAACGGGAAAGGTGAGGTGGGGTGATGCATAAAACAAGGGTTTGGAATTAGCTCAGACACCGCTCCATAAGCCAAATATGTAATAGACAAGGCCTACTCCCTGCTCAGTGAACTGGACTCAACACACCCTAGTCAACACACAAGAATATATCTGACTAGTATGAATCTGAAAACCTATGTATCGATATCTCTCTGCAAGTGAATCAAGAGGGTGTAAAGCGGCATAAACACAGCAGGGAAAAGCAGCCAAACCCCATTCTAAACATACATTACTTTAAAAAACCCACAAAGCAAAGACAGTGAAAGAGAGAGAAATTCTTACAAAATCCGTTCAGGGTCTCTGATGCAACCTGGATTGACCATATCTAGACCCACAGCTGGATGAGACATAAGGCTGGACACTCTTGGGGCTGAGAGGGTTGGTGAGGTTGGGTGAGCAAATGCAGATACTTTAAAGTAATACCGCGGGGTACCCACCCCATGGGTCTCAAATCTCCAGGTACAAGGGCATCTTCCTACATCAAAACATGCATGGGAAACCCAGAAGATGGTATGCCGTGAGATCGGGAAAGGTTTCTAAAACGCACCTCATTTCTCCTCTCCTTGTGCTCGGGTTCGCCATTCCAGCCGCTTGACTAACCATCTCCCTACTTGGAGAATCAGCACCTATAACCTACTGTTTCGTCCAGGTTGCAATTTGTCCTGAGGATGAACGGGAAGACGGGGAACCAACGAAAGACTAGCCCTAGGTGTTGGGACTGGCACAGGTCACTCCATTTTCCCATCAGGAAGAAGAATGAACCACAGGCTCAGCCTGCCCCCCAGAACCAAAATAGGGCCTGAAGCAATCCTGCGCTTTTGCGGCCAGCTCCCAAAAAAGCGAGGAGACAAATGGAGCTCAGGGGCACTGCAATTCACAAACGTGCAGAGTTATAAATGAGAACTCTCGTCCACAAATATATTGAGGGAAGGCAACGAAGAGGATTTGAAAGCAAGGCAGATTTGCAGGAAACAGATTTCAGGAGGTAGATTCGACTCGCCTTTAAAGCACATGAAAAGCGGCAAAACGTTGACAATGATGCCCTTGGCCAAAAAGGGCGTATGCGTTTTTTCCTGAATATATTCAGGAAAAAACGCATACGCCCTTTTTGGCCAACCAAGCAAGCCGGAAGGGCAAATCAGCGCTACAAAGAAGTCTCGCTTGCCCTCGGTCAAAAGGGCCATGCTGAACAAACAGTAAAAACCAGAAAAGCAGGACAGGCCATGGAGACATGGGAGCCTTGCTACGCTGATGGGCGGGATGTAAATTGCCAACGGGCACTCTGGAGAAGAGTACGGTGTGTCCTGAAACAAGTAATAAACACAGCGTAGAGAGCATAGGGCACTTCCACTCAAGGGCGTATAAATTGGGAAAACTAAAAATCAACAAGACACAGGCACCCTAAAGTTTACGGCTGCTCTGTTTCCAAGAACCTCCACTTCGGTACACCTTCAATATCCCAGGAAAGAGAAAAATGGATAAAGAAATGGTGGTACTTGGCACAATGGAATATCACTCAGCCATGAAATCAATGTCATAAGGCTAGTTAGCAGCATGATGAGTGGATTTAGGTACGATGATTCTAAGTGAAATAAGTCACACAGAAAAAGACACTTATCCTAAGATATCGCTTATAGAGGGAATGTCAAAATCGCTACACTTGAACTGAATTACAAAACAGAACAGAGTCACACCTTTAGAAGACACACTATGGCTGCTTAACGGGAAAGGTGAGGTGGGGTGATGCATAAAACAAGGGTTTGAAATTAGCTCAGACACCGCTCCATAAGCCAAATATGTAATAGACAAGGCCTACTCCCTGCTCAGTGAACTGGACTCAACACCCCCTAGTCACCGCACAAGAATATATCTGACTAGTATGAATCTGAAAACCTATGTATCGATATCTCTCTGCAAGTGAATCAAGAGGGTGTAAAGCGGCATAAACACAGCAGGGAAAAGCAGCCAAACCCCATTCTAAACATACATTACTTTAAAAAACCCACAAAGCAAAGACAGTGAAAGAGAGAGAAATTCTTACAAAATCCGTTCAGGGTCTCTGATGCAACCTGGATTGACCATATCTAGACCCACAGCTGGATGAGACATAAGGCTGGACACTCTTGGGGCTGAGAGGATTGGTGAGGTTGGGTGAGCAAATGCAGATACTTTAAAGTAATACCACGGGGTACCCACCCCATGGGTCTCAAATCTCCAGGTACAAGGGAATCTTCCTACATCAAAACATGCATGGGAAACCCAGAAAATGGTATGCCGTGAGATCGGGAAAGGTTTCTAAAACGCACCTCATTTCTCCTCTCCTTGTGCTCGGGTTCGCCATTCCAGCCGCTTGACTAACCATCTCCCTACTTGGAGAATCAGCACCTTTAACCTACTGTTTCGTCCAGGTTGCAATTTGTCCTGAGGATGAACGGGAAGACGGGGAACCAACGAAAGACTAGCCCTAGGTGTTGGGACAGGCACAGGTCACTCCATTTTCCCATCAGGAAGAAGAATGAACCACAGGCTCAGCCTGCCCCCCAGAACCAAAATAGGGCCTGAAGCAATCCTGTGCTTTTGCGGCCAGCTCCCAAAAAAGCAAGGAGACAAATGGAGCTCAGGGGCACTGCAATTCACAAACGTGCAGAGTTATAAATGAGAACTCTCGTCCACAAATATATTGAGGGAAGGCAACGAAGAGGATTTGAAAGCAAGGCAGATTTGCAGGAAACAGATTTCAGGAGGTAGATTCGACTCTCCTTTAAAGCACATGAAAAGCGGCAAAACGTTGACAATGATGCCCTTGGCCAAAAAGGGCGTATGCGTTTTTTCCTGAATATATTCAGGAAAAAACGCATACGCCCTTTTTGGCCAACCAAGCAAGCCGGAAGGGCAAATCAGCGCTACAAAGAAGTCTCGCTTGCCCTCGGTCAAAAGGGCCATGCTGAACAAAGTGTAAAAACCAGAAAAGCAGGACAGGCCATGGAGACATGGAAGCCTTGCTACGCTGATGGGCGGGATGTAAATTGCCAACAGGCACTCTGGAGAAGAGTACGGTGTGTCCTGAAACAAGTAATAAACACAGCGTTGAGAGCATAGGGCACTTCCACTCATGGGCGTATAAATTGGGAAAACTAAAAATCAACAAGACACAGGCACCCTAAAGTTTACGGCTGCTCTGTTTCCAAGAACCTCCACTTCGGTACACCTTCAATATCCCAGGAAAGAGAAAAATGGATAAAGAAATGGTGGTACTTGGCACAGTGGAATATCACTCAGCCATGAAATCAATGTCATAAGGCTAGTTAGCAGCATGATGAGTGGATTTAGATACGATGATTCTAAGTGAAATAAGTCACACAGAAAAAGACACTTATCCTAAGATATCGCTTATAGAGGGAATGTCAAAATCGCTACACTTGAACTGAATTACAAAACAGAACAGAGTCACACCTTTAGAAGACACACTATGGCTGCTTAACGGGAAAGGTGAGGTGGGGTGATGCATAAAACAAGGGTTTGAAATTAGCTCAGAGACCGCTCCATAAGCCAAATATGTAATAGACAAGGCCTACTCCCTGCTCAGTGAACTGGACTCAACACACCCTAGTCAACACACAAGAATATATCTGACTAGTAAGAATCTGAAAACCT